>NC_060142.1:715211868-715479707 GCF_021461385.2 Schistocerca piceifrons
ATTCACACGGAAATTCCGTCGCTACAAAATACGAGTATTGTGTGTTCTAAGACATTTCCTTCTAAATCGAGTAACGTTTCTATGGAAATGACAGGATTTTCTTTTGGGATACGACAATCACATTTCCGATCCACTAATCCTTCTTTACTGCATCCCTCACTCCCACACATTGACGAATTCACACGGAAATTGCGAAATTGCGTCGCTATGAAATACGAGTACTATGTGTTCTAAGACATTTCCTTCTAAATCGAGTAACGTTTCTATGGAAACGACAGGATTTTCTTTTGGGATACGACAATCTCATTTCCGATCCACTAATCTTTCTTTACTGCTTCCCTCACTCCCAAACATTGACGAATTCACACGGAAATTGCGTCGCTATGAAATACGAGTACTAAGTGTTCTAAGACATTTCCTTCTAAATCGAGTAACGTTTCTATGGAAACGACAGGATTTTCTTTTGGGATACGACAATCACATTTCCGATCCACTAATCCTTCTTTACTGCATCCCTCACTCAAAAATATTGACGAATTCACACGGAAATTGCGTCGCTATGAAATACGAGTACTATGTGTTCTAAGACATTTCCTTCTCAATCGAGTAACGTTTCTATGGAAACGACAGGATTTTCTTTTGGGATACGACAATCTCATTTCCGATCCACTAATCCTTCTTTACTGCATCCCTCACTCCCAAACATTGACGAATTCACACGGAAATTGCGTCGCTATGAAATACACGAGTACTATGTGTTCTAAGACATTTCCTTCTAAATCGAGTAACGTTTCTATGGAAACGACAGGATTTTCTTTTGGGATACGGCAATCACATTTCCGATCCACTAATCCTTCTTTACTGCATCCCTCACTCCCACACATTGACGAATTCACACGGAAATTCCGTCGCTATGAAATACGAGTACTATGTGTTCTAAGACATTTCCTTCTTAATCGAGTAACGTTTCTATGGAAACCACAGGATTTTCTTTTGGGATACGACAATCTCATTTCCGATCCACTAATCCTTCTTTACTGCATCCCTCACTCCCACACATTGACGAATTCACACGGAAATTGCGTCGCTATGAAATACGAGTACTATGTGTTCTAAGACATTTCCTTCTAAATCGAGTAACGTTTCAATGGAAACGACAGGATTTTCTTTTGGGATACGACAATCTCATTTCTGATCCTCTAATCCTTCTTTACTGCATCCCTCACTCCCAAACATTGACGAATTCACACGGAAATTGCGTCGCTATGAAATACGAGTACTATGTGTTCTAAGACATTTCCTTCTAAATCGAGTAACGTTTCTATGGAAACGACAGGATTTTCTTTTGGGATACGACAATCACATTTCCGATCCTCTAATCCTTCTTTACTGCATCCCTCACTCCCACACATTGACGAATTCACACGGAAATTGCGTCGGTATGAAATACGAGTACTATGTGTTCTAAGACATTTCCTTCTAAATCGAGTAACGTTTCTATGGAAACGACAGGATTTTCTTTTGGGATACGACAATCTCATTTCCGATCCACTAATCCTTCTTTACTGCATCCCTCACTCCCACACATTGACGAATTCACACGGAAATTCCGTCGCTACGAAATACGAGTATTATGTGTTCTAAGACATTTCCTTCTAAATCGAGTAACGTTTCTATGGAATCGACAGGATTTTCTTTTGGGATACGACAATCTCATTTCCGATCCACTAATCCTTCTTTACTGCCTCCCTCACTCCCACACATTGAAGAATTCACACGGAAATTGCGTCGCTATGAAATACGAGTAATATCTGTTCTAAGACATTTCCTTGTAAATCGAGTAACGTTTCTATGGAAACGACAGGATTATCTTTTGGGATACGACAATCACATTTCCGATCCACTAATCCTTCTTTACTGCATCCCCCACTCCCACACATTGACGAATTCACACGGAAATTGCTTCGCTATGAAATACGAGTACTATGTGTTCTAAGACATTTCCTTCTAAATCGAGTAACGTTTCTATGGAAACGACAGGATTTTCTTTTGGGATACGACAATCTCATTTCCGATCCACTAATCCTTCTTTACTGCATCCCTCACTCCCACACATTGAAGAATTCACTCGCAAATTGCGTCGCTATGAAATACGAGTACTATGTGTTCTAAGACATTTCCTTCTAAATCGAGTAACGTTTCTATGGAAACGACAGGATTTTCTTTTGGGATACGACAATCACATTTCCGATCCACTAATCCTTCTTTACTGCATCCCTCACTCCCACACATTGACGAATTCACACGGAAATTGCTTCGCTATGAAATACGAGTACTATGTGTTCTAAGACATTTCCTTCTAAATCGAGTAACGTTTCTATGGAAACGACAGGATTTTCTTTTGGGATACGACAATCACATTTCCGATCCACTAATCCTTCTTTACTGCATCCCTCACTCCCACACATTGACGAATTCACACGGAAATTCCGTCGCTACAAAATACGAGTATTGTGTGTTCTAAGACATTTCCTTCTAAATCGAGTAACGTTTCTATGGATACGACAGGATTTTCTTTTGGGATACGACAATCTCATTTCCGATCCACTAATCCTTCTTTACTGCATCCCTCACTCCCACACATTGAAGAATTCACACGCAAATTGCGTCGCTATGAAATACGAGTACTATGAGTTCTAAGACATTTCCTTGTAAATCGAGAAACGTTTCTATGGATACGACAGGATTTTCTTTTGGGATACGACAATCTCATTTCCGATCCACTAATCCTTCTTTACTGCATCCCTCACTCCCACACATTAAAGAATTCACTCGCAAATTGCGTCGCTATGAAATACGAGTACTATGTGTTCTAAGACATTTCCTTCTAAATCGAGTAACGTTTCTATGGAAACGACAGGATTTTCTTTTGGGATACGACAATCACATTTCCGATCCACTAATCCTTCTTTACTGCATACCTCACTCCCTCACATTGGCGAATTCACACGGAAATTGCGTCGCTATGAAATACGAGTACTATGTGTTCTAAGACATTTCCTTCTAAATCGAGTAACGTTTCTATGGAAACGACAGGATTTTCCTTTAGGATACGATAATCACATTTCCGATCCACTAATCCTTCTTTACTGCATCCCTCACTCCCACACATTGACGAATTCACACGGAAATTGCTTTGCTATGAAATACGAGTACTATGTGTTCTAAGACATTTCCTTCTAAATCAAGTAACGTTTCTATGGAAACGACAGGATTTTCTTTTGGGATACGACAATCTCATTTCCGATCCACTAATCCTTCTTTACTGCATCCCTCACTCCCACACATTGAAGAATTCACACGGAAATTGCGTCGCTATGAAATACGAGTACTATGTGTTCTAAGACATTTCCTTCTAAATCGAGTAACGTTTCTATGGAAATGACAGGATTTTCTTTTGGGATACGACAATCACATTTCCGATCCACTAATCCTTCTTTACTGCATCCCTCACTCCCACACATTGACGAATTCACACGGAAATTGCGAAATTGCGTCGCTATGAAATACGAGTACTATGTGTTCTAAGACATTTCCTTCTAAATCGAGTAACGTTTCTATGGAAACGACAGGATTTTCTTTTGGGATACGACAATCTCATTTCCGATCCACTAATCTTTCTTTACTGCTTCCCTCACTCCCAAACATTGACGAATTCACACGGAAATTGCGTCGCTATGAAATACGAGTACTAAGTGTTCTAAGACATTTCCTTCTAAATCGAGTAACGTTTCTATGGAAACGACAGGATTTTCTTTTGGGATACGACAATCACATTTCCGATCCACTAATCCTTCTTTACTGCATCCCTCACTCAAAAACATTGACGAATTCACACGGAAATTGCGTCGCTATGAAATACGAGTACTATGTGTTCTAAGACATTTCCTTCTAAATCGAGTAACGTTTCTATGGAAACGACAGGATTTTCTTTTGGGATACGACAATCTCATGTCCGATCCACTAATCCTTCTTTACTGCATCCCTCACTCCCAAACATTGACGAATTCACACGGAAATTGCGTCGCTATGAAATACGAGTACTATGTGTTCTAAGACATTTCCTTCTAAATCGAGTAACGTTTCTATGGAAACGACAGGATTTTCTTTTGGGATACGACAATCACATTTCCGATCCACTAATCCTTCTTTACTGCATCCCTCACTCCCACACATTGACGAATTCACACGGAAATTCCGTCGCTATGAAATACGAGTACTATGTGTTCTAAGACATTTCCTTCTTAATCGAGTAACGTTTCTATGGAAACCACAGGATTTTCTTTTGGGATACGACAATCTCATTTCCGATCCACTAATCCTTCTTTACTGCATCCCTCACTCCCACACATTGACGAATTCACACGGAAATTGCGTCGCTATGAAATACGAGTACTAAGTGTTCTAAGACATTTCCTTCTAAATCGAGTAACGTTTCAATGGAAACGACAGGATTTTCTTTTGGGATACGACAATCTCATTTCTGATCCTCTAATCCTTCTTTACTGCATCCCTCACTCCCAAACATTGACGAATTCACACGGAAATTGCGTCGCTATGAAATACGAGTACTATGTGTTCTAAGACATTTCCTTCTAAATCGAGTAACGTTTCTATGGAAACGACAGGATTTTCTTTTGGGATACGACAATCACATTTCCGATCCACTAATCCTTCTTTACTGCATCCCTCACTCCCACACATTGGCGAATTCACACGGAAATTGCGTCGCTATGAAATACGAGTACTATGTGTTCTAAGACATTTCCTTCTAAATCGAGTAACGTTTCTATGGAAACGACAGGATTTTCCTTTAGGATACGATAATCACATTTCCGATCCACTAATCCTTCTTTACTGCATCCCTCACTCCCACACATTGACGAATTCACACGGAAATTGCGTCGCTATGAAATACGAGTACTATGTGTTCTAAGACATTTCCTTCTAAATCGAGTAACGTCTCTATTGAAACGACAGGATTTTCTTTTGGGATACGACAATCACATTTCCGATCCACTAATCCTTCTTTACTGCAACCCTCACTCCCACACATTGACGACTTCACACGGAAATTGCGTCGGTATGAAATACGAGTACTATGTGTTCTAAGACATTTCCTTCTAAATCGAGTAACGTTTCTATGGAAACGACAGGATTTTCTTTTGGGATACGACAATCTCATTTCCGATCCACTAATCCTTCTTTACTGCATCCCTCACTCCCACACATTGACGAATTCACACGGAAATTCCGTCGCTACGAAATACGAGTATTATGTGTTCTAAGACATTTCCTTCTAAATCGAGTAACGTTTCTATGGAATCGACAGGATTTTCTTTTGGGATACGACAATCTCATTTCCGATCCACTAATCCTTCTTTACTGCCTCCCTCACTCCCACACATTGAAGAATTCACACGGAAATTGCGTCGCTATGAAATACGAGTAATATCTGTTCTAAGACATATCCTTGTAAATCGAGTAACGTTTCTATGGAAACGACAGGATTTTCTTTTGGGATACGACAATCTCATTTCCGATCCACTAATCCTTCTTTACTGCATCCCTCACTCCCACACATTGAAGAATTCACTCGCAAATTGCGTCGCTATGAAATACGAGTACTATGTGTTCTAAGACATTTCCTTCTAAATCGAGTAACGTTTCTATGGAAACGACAGGATTTTCTATTGGGATACGACAATCACATTTCCGATCCACTAATCCTTCTTTACTGCATCCCTCACTCCCACACATTGACGAATTCACACGGAAATTGCGAAATTGCGTCGCTATGAAATACGAGTACTATGTGTTCTAAGACATTTCCTTCTAAATCGAGTAACGTTTCTATGGAAACGACAGGATTTTCTTTTGGGATACGACAATCTCATTTCCGATCCACTAATCTTTCTTTACTGCTTCCCTCACTCCCAAACATTGACGAATTCACACGGAAATTGCGTCGCTATGAAATACGAGTACTAAGTGTTCTAAGACATTTCCTTCCAAATCGAGTAACGTTTCTATGGAAACGACAGGATTTTCTTTTGGGATACGACAATCACATTTCCGATCCACTAATCCTTCTTTACTGCATCCCTCACTCAAAAACATTGACGAATTCACACGGAAATTGCGTCGCTATGAAATACGAGTACTATGTGTTCTAAGACATTTCCTTCTCAATCGAGTAACGTTTCTATGGAAACGACAGGATTTTCTTTTGGGATACGACAATCACATTTCCGATCCTCTAATCCTTCTTTACTGCATCCCTCACTCCCACACATTGACGAATTCACACGGAAATTGCGTCGCTATGAAATACGAGTACTATGTGTTCTAAGACATTTCCTTCTAAATCGAGTAACGTTTCTATGGAAACGACAGGATTTTCTTTTGGGATACGACAATCACATTTCCGATCCACTAATCCTTCTTTACTGCATCCCTCACTCCCACACATTGGCGAATTCACACGGAAATTGCGTCGCTATGAAATACGAGTACTATGTGTTCTAAGACATTTCCTTCTAAATCGAGTAACGTTTCTATGGAAACGACAGGATTTTCCTTTAGGATACGATAATCACATTTCCGATCCACTAATCCTTCTTTACTGCATCCCTCACTCTCACACATTGACGAATTCACACGGAAATTGCGTCGCTATGAAATACGAGTACTATGTGTTCTAAGACATTTCCTTCTAAATCGAGTAACGTCTCTATTGAAACGACAGGATTTTCTTTTGGGATACGACAATCACATTTCCGATCCACTAATCCTTCTTTACTGCAACCCTCACTCCCACACATTGACGACTTCACACGGAAATTGCGTCGGTATGAAATACGAGTACTATGTGTTCTAAGACATTTCCTTCTAAATCGAGTAACGTTTCTATGGAAACGACAGGATTTTCTTTTGGGATACGACAATCTCATTTCCGATCCACTAATCCTTCTTTACTGCATCCCTCACTCCCACACATTGACGAATTCACACGGAAATTCCGTCGCTACGAAATACGAGTATTATGTGTTCTAAGACATTTCCTTCTAAATCGAGTAACGTTTCTATGGAATCGACAGGATTTTCTTTTGGGATACGACAATCTCATTTCCGATCCACTAATCCTTCTTTACTGCCTCCCTCACTCCCACACATTGAAGAATTCACACGGAAATTGCGTCGCTATGAAATACGAGTAATATCTGTTCTAAGACATATCCTTGTAAATCGAGTAACGTTTCTATGGAAACGACAGGATTATCTTTTGGGATACGACAATCACATTTCCGATCCACTAATCCTTCTTTACTGCATCCCTCACTCCCACACATTGACGAATTCACACGGAAATTGCTTCGCTATGAAATACGAGTACTATGTGTTCTAAGACATTTCCTTCTAAATCGAGTAACGTTTCTTTGGAAACGACAGGATTTTCTTTTGGGATACGACAATCTCATTTCCGATCCACTAATCCTTCTTTACTGCATCCATCACTCCCACACATTGAAGAATTCACTCGCAAATTGCGTCGCTATGAAATACGAGTACTATGTGTTCTAAGACATTTCCTTCTTAATCGAGTAACGTTTCTATGGAAACGACAGGATTTTCTTTTGGGATACGACAATCACATTTCCGATCCACTAATCCTTCTTTACTGCATCCCTCACTCCCACACATTGACGAATTCACACGGAAATTGCGAAATTGCGTCGCTATGAAATACGAGTACTATGTGTTCTAAGACATTTCCTTCTAAATCGAGTAACGTTTCTATGGAAACGACAGGATTTTCTTTTGGGATACGACAATCTCATTTCCGATCCACTAATCTTTCTTTACTGCTTCCCTCACTCCCAAACATTGACGAATTCACACGGAAATTGCGTCGCTATGAAATACGAGTACTAAGTGTTCTAAGACATTTCCTTCTAAATCGAGTAACGTTTCTATGGAAACGACAGGATTTTCTTTTGGGATACGACAATCACATTTCCGATCCACTAATCCTTCTTTACTGCATCCCTCACTCAAAAACATTGACGAATTCACACGGAAATTGCGTCGCTATGAAGTACGAGTACTATGTGTTCTAAGACATTTCCTTCTCAATCGAGTAACGTTTCTATGGAAACGACAGGATTTTCTTTTGGGATACGACAATCTCATTTCCGATCCACTAATCCTTCTTTACTGCATCCCTCACTCCCAAACATTGACGAATTCACACGGAAATTGCGTCGCTATGAAATACGAGTACTATGTGTTCTAAGACATTTCCTTCTAAATCGAGTAACGTTTCTATGGAAACGACAGGATTTTCTTTTGGGATACGACAATCACATTTCCGATCCACTAATCCTTCTTTACTGCATCCCTCACTCCCACACATTGACGAATTCACACGGAAATTCCGTCGCTATGAAATACGAGTACTATGTGTTCTAAGACATTTCCTTCTTAATCGAGTAACGTTTCTATGGAAACCACAGGATTTTCTTTTGGGATACGACAATCTCATTTCCGATCCACTAATCCTTCTTTACTGCATCCCTCACTCCCACACATTGACGAATTCACACGGAAATTGCGTCGCTATGAAATACGAGTACTATGTGTTCTAAGACATTTCCTTCTAAATCGAGTAACGTTTCAATGGAAACGACAGGATTTTCTTTTGGGATACGACAATCTCATTTCTGATCCTCTAATCCTTCTTTACTGCATCCCTCACTCCCAAACATTGACGAATTCACACGGAAATTGCGTCGCTATGAAATACGAGTACTATGTGTTCTAAGACATTTCCTTCTAAATCGAGTAACGTTTCTATGGAAACGACAGGATTTTCTTTTGGGATACGACAATCACATTTCCGATCCTCTAATCCTTCTTTACTGCATCCCTCACTCCCACACATTGACGAATTCACACGGAAATTGCGTCGCTATGAAATACGAGTACTATGTGTTCTAAGACATTTCCTTCTAAATCGAGTAACGTTTCTATGGAAACGACAGGATTTTCTTTTGGGATACGACAATCTCATTTCCGATCCACTAATCTTTCTTTACTGCTTCCCTCACTCCCAAACATTGACGAATTCACACGGAAATTGCGTCGCTATGAAATACGAGTACTAAGTGTTCTAAGACATTTCCTTCTAAATCGAGTAACGTTTCTATGGAAACGACAGGATTTTCTTTTGGGATACGACAATCACATTTCCGATCCACTAATCCTTCTTTACTGAACCCCTCACTCAAAAACATTGACGAATTCACACGGAAATTGCGTCGCTATGAAATACGAGTACTATGTGTTCTAAGACATTTCCTTCTAAATCGAGTAACGTTTCTATGGAAACGACAGGATTTTCTTTTGGGATACGACAATCTCATGTCCGATCCACTAATCCTTCTTTACTGCATCCCTCACTCCCAAACATTGACGAATTCACACGGAAATTGCGTCGCTATGAAATACGAGTACTATGTGTTCTAAGACATTTCCTTCTAAATCGAGTAACGTTTCTATGGAAACGACAGGATTTTCTTTTGGGATACGACAATCACATTTCCGATCCACTAATCCTTCTTTACTGCATCCCTCACTCCCACACATTGACGAATTCACACGGATATTCCGTCGCTATGAAATACGAGTACTATGTGTTCTAAGACATTTCCTTCTTAATCGAGTAACGTTTCTATGGAAACCACAGGATTTTCTTTTGGGATACGACAATCTCATTTCCGATCCACTAATCCTTCTTTACTGCATCCCTCACTCCCACACATTGACGAATTCACACGGAAATTGCGTCGCTATGAAATACGAGTACTATGTGTTCTAAGACATTTCCTTCTAAATCGAGTAACGTTTCAATGGAAACGACCGGATTTTCTTTTGGGATACGACAATCTCATTTCTGATCCTCTAATCCTTCTTTACTGCATCCCTCACTCCCAAACATTGACGAATTCACACGGAAATTGCGTCGCTATGAAATACGAGTACTATGTGTTCTAAGACATTTCCTTCTAAATCGAGTAACGTTTCTATGGAAACGACAGGATTTTCTTTTGGGATACGACAATCACATTTCCGATCCTCTAATCCTTCTTTACTGCATCCCTCACTCCCACACATTGACGAATTCACACGGAAATTGCGTCGCTATGAAATACGAGTACTATGTGTTCTAAGACATTTCCTTCTAAAGCGAGTAACGTTTCTATGGAAACGACAGGATTTTCTTTTGGGATACGACAATCACATTTCCGATCCACTAATCCTTCTTTACTGCATCCCTCACTCCCACACATTGGCGAATTCACACGGAAATTGCGTCGCTATGAAATACGAGTACTATGTGTTCTAAGACATTTCCTTCTAAATCGAGTAACGTTTCTATGGAAACGACAGGATTTTCCTTTAGGATACGATAATCACATTTCCGATCCACTAATCCTTCTTTACTGCATCCCTCACTCCCACACATTGACGAATTCACACGGAAATTGCGTCGCTATGAAATACGAGTACTATGTGTTCTAAGACATTTCCTTCTAAATCGAGTAACGTCTCTATTGAAACGACAGGATTTTCTTTTGGGATACGACAATCACATTTCCGATCCACTAATCCTTCTATACTGCAACCCTCACTCCCACACATTGACGACTTCACACGGAAATTGCGTCGGTATGAAATACGAGTACTATGTGTTCTAAGACATTTCCTTCTAAATCGAGTAACGTTTCTATGGAAACGACAGGATTTTCTTTTGGGATACGACAATCTCATTTCCGATCCACTAATCCTTCTTTACTGCATCCCTCACTCCCACACATTGACGAATTCACACGGAAATTCCGTCGCTACGAAATACGAGTATTATGTGTTCTAAGACATTTCCTTCTAAATCGAGTAACGTTTCTATGGAATCGACAGGATTTTCTTTTGGGATACGACAATCTCATTTCCGATCCACTAATCCTTCTTTACTGCCTCCCTCACTCCCACACATTGAAGAATTCACACGGAAATTGTGTCGCTATGAAATACGAGTAATATCTGTTCTAAGACATATCCTTGTAAATCGAGTAACGTTTCTATGGAAACGACAGGATTATCTTTTGGGATACGACAATCACATTTCCGATCCACTAATCCTTCTTTACTGCATCCCTCACTCCCACACATTGACGAATTCACACGGAAATTGCTTCGCTATGAAATACGAGTACTATGTGTTCTAAGAAATTTCCTTCTAAATCGAGTAACGTTTCTATGGAAACGACAGGATTTTCTTTTGGGATACGACAATCTCATTTCCGATCCACTAATCCTTCTTTACTGCATCCCTCACTCCCACACATTGAAGAATTCACTCGCAAATTGCGTCGCTATGAAATACGAGTACTATGTGTTCTAAGACATTTCCTTCTAAATCGAGTAACGTTTCTATGGAAACGACAGGATTTTCTTTTGGGATACGACAATCACATTTCCGATCCACTAATCCTTCTTTACTGCATCCCTCACTCCCACACATTGACGAATTCACACGGAAATTGCGAAATTGCGTCGCTATGAAATACGAGTACTATGTGTTCTAAGACATTTCCTTCTAAATCGAGTAACGTTTCTATGGAAACGACAGGATTTTCTTTAGGGATACGACAATCTCATTTCCGATCCACTAATCTTTCTTTACTGCTTCCCTCACTCCCAAACATTGACGAATTCACACGGAAATTGCGTCGCTATGAAATACGAGTACTAAGTGTTCTAAGATATTTCCTTCTAAATCGAGTAACGTTTCTATGGAAACGACAGGATTTTCTTTTGGGATACGACAATCACATTTCCGATCCACTAATCCTTCTTTACTGCATCCCTCACTCAAAAACATTGACGAATTCACACGGAAATTGCGTCGCTATGAAATACGAGTACTATGTGTTCTAAGACATTTCCTTCTCAATCGAGTAACGTTTCTATGGAAACGACAGGATTTTCTTTTGGGATACGACAATCTCATTTCCGATCCACTAATCCTTCTTTACTGCATCCCTCACTCCCAAACATTGACGAATTCACACGGAAATTGCGTCGCTATGAAATACGAGTACTATGTGTTCTAAGACATTTCCTTCTAAATCGAGTAACGTTTCAATGGAAACGACAGGATTTTCTTTTGGGATACGACAATCTCATTTCTGATCCTCTAATCCTTCTTTACTGCATCCCTCACTCCCAAACATTGACGAATTCACACGGAAATTGCGTCGCTATGAAATACGAGTACTATGTGTTCTAAGACATTTCCTTCTAAATCGAGTAACGTTTCTATGGAAACGACAGGATTTTCTTTTGGGATACGACAATCATATTTCCGATCCTCTAATCCTTCTTTACTGCATCCCTCACTCCCACACATTGACGAATTCACACGGAAATTGCGTCGCTATGAAATACGAGTACTATGTGTTCTAAGACATTTCCTTCTAAATCGAGTAACGTTTCTATGGAAACGACAGGATTTTCTTTTGGGATACGACAATCACATTTCCGATCCACTAATCCTTCTTTACTGCATCCCTCACTCCCACACATTGGCGAATTCACACGGAAATTGCGTCGCTATGAAATACGAGTACTATGTGTTCTAAGACATTTCCTTCTAAATCGAGTAACGTTTCTATGGAAACGACAGGATTTTCCTTTAGGATACGATAATCACATTTCCGATCCACTAATCCTTCTTTACTGCATCCCTCACTCCCACACATTGACGAATTCACACGGAAATTGCGTCGCTATGAAATACGAGTACTATGTGTTCTAAGACATTTCCTTCTAAATCGAGTAACGTCTCTATTGAAACGACAGGATTTTCTTTTGGGATACGACAATCACATTTCCGATCCACTAATCCTTCTTTACTGCAACCCTCACTCCCACACATTGACGACTTCACACGGAAATTGCGTCGGTATGAAATACGAGTATTATGTGTTCTAAGACATTTCCTTCTAAATCGAGTAACGTTTCTATGGAAACGACAGGATTTTCTTTTGGGATACGACAATCTCATTTCCGATCCACTAATCCTTCTTTACTGCATCCCTCACTCCCACACATTGACGAATTCACACGGAAATTCCGTCGCTACGAAATACGAGTATTATGTGTTCTAAGACATTTCCTTCTAAATCGAGTAACGTTTCTATGGAATCGACAGGATTTTCTTTTGGGATACGACAATCTCATTTCCGATCCACTAATCCTACTTTACTGCCTCCCTCACTCCCACACATTGAAGAATTCACACGGAAATTGCGTCGCTATGAAATACGAGTAATATCTGTTCTAAGACATATCCTTGTAAATCGAGTAACGTTTCTATGGAAACGACAGGATTATCTTTTGGGATACGACAATCACATTTCCGATCCACTAATCCTTCTTTACTGCATCCCTCACTCCCACACATTGACGAATTCACACGGAAATTGCTTCGCTATGAAATACGAGTACTATGTGTTCTAAGAAATTTCCTTCTAAATCGAGTAACGTTTCTATGGAAACGACAGGATTTTCTTTTGGGATACGACAATCTCATTTCCGATCCACTAATCCTTCTTTACTGCATCCCTCACTCCCACACATTGAAGAATTCACTCGCAAATTGCGTCGCTATGAAATACGAGTACTATGTGTTCTAAGACATTTCCTTCTAAATCGAGTAACGTTTCTATGGAAACGACAGGATTTTCTTTTGGGATACGACAATCACTCATTTTCCGATCCACTAATCCTTCTTTACTGCATCCCTCACTCCCACACATTGACGAATTCACACGGAAATTGCGAAATTGCGTCGCTATGAAATACGAGTACTATGTGTTCTAAGACATTTCCTTCTAAATCGAGTAACGTTTCTATGGAAACGACAGGATTTTCTTTTGGGATACGACAATCTCATTTCCGATCCACTAATCTTTCTTTACTGCTTCCCTCACTCCCAAACATTGACGAATTCACACGGAAATTGCGTCGCTATGAAATACGAGTACTAAGTGTTCTAAGACATTTCCTTCTAAATCGAGTAACGTTTCTATGGAAACGACAGGATTTTCTTTTGGGATACGACAATCACATTTCCGATCCACTAATCCTTCTTTACTGCATCCCTCACTCAAAAACATTGACGAATTCACACGGAAATTGCGTCGCTATGAAATACGAGTACTATGTGTTCTAAGACATTTCCTTCTCAATCGAGTAACGTTTCTATGGAAACGACAGGATTTTCTTTTGGGATACGACAATCTCATTTCCGATCCACTAATCCTTCTTTACTGCATCCCTCACTCCCAAACATTGACGAATTCACACGGAAATTGCGTCGCTATGAAATACGAGTACTATGTGTTCTAAGACATTTCCTTCTAAATCGAGTAACGTTTCTATGGAAACGACAGGATTTTCTTTTGGGATACGACAATCACATTTCCGATCCACTAATCCTTCTTTACTGCATCCCTCACTCCCACACATTGACGAATTCACACGGAAATTCCGTCGCTATGAAATACGAGTACTATGTGTTCTAAGACATTTCCTTCTTAATCGAGTAACGTTTCTATGGAAACCACAGGATTTTCTTTTGGGATACGACAATCTCATTTCCGATCCACTAATCCTTCTTTACTGCATCCCTCACTCCCACACATTGACGAATTCACACGGAAATTGCGTCGCTATGAAATACGAGTACTATGTGTTCTAAGACATTTCCTTCTAAATCGAGTAACGTTTCAATGGAAACGACAGGATTTTCTTTTGGGATACGACAATCTCATTTCTGATCCTCTAATCCTTCTTTACTGCATCCCTCACTCCCAAACATTGACGAATTCACACGGAAATTGCGTCGCTATGAAATACGAGTACTATGTGTTCTAAGACATTTCCTTCTAAATCGAGTAACGTTTCTATGGAAACGACAGGATTTTCTTTTGGGATACGACAATCACATTTCCGATCCTCTAATCCTTCTTTACTGCATCCCTCACTCCCACACATTGACGAATTCACACGGAAATTGCGTCGCTATGAAATACGAGTACTATGTGTTCTAAGACATTTCCTTCTAAATCGAGTAACGTTTCTATGGAAACGACAGGATTTTCTTTTGGGATACGACAATCACATTTCCGATCCAGTAATCCTTCTTTACTGCATCCCTCACTCCCACACATTGGCGAATTCACACGGAAATTGCGTCGCTATGAAATACGAGTACTATGTGTTCTAAGACATTTCCTTCTAAATCGAGTAACGTTTCTATGGAAACGACAGGATTTTCCTTTAGGATACGATAATCACATTTCCGATCCACTAATCCTTCTTTACTGCATCCCTCACTCCCACACATTGACGAATTCACACGGAAATTGCGTCGCTATGAAATACGAGTACTATGTGTTCTAAGACATTTCCTTCTAAATCGAGTAACGTTTCAATGGAAACGACAGGATTTTCTTTTGGGATACGACAATCTCATTTCCGATCCACTAATCCTTCTTTACTGCATCCCTCACTCCCAAACATTGACGAATTCACACGGAAATTGCGTCGCTATGAAATACGAGTACTATGTGTTCTAAGACATTTCCTTCTAAATCGAGTAACGTTTCTATGGAAACGACAGGATTTTCTTTTGGGATACGACAATCACATTTCCGATCCACTAATCCTTCTTTACTGCATCCCTCACTCCCACACATTGACGAATTCACACGGAAATTCCGTCGCTATGAAATACGAGTACTATGTGTTCTAAGACATTTCCTTCTTAATCGAGTAACGTTTCTATGGAAACCACAGGATTTTCTTTTGGGATACGACAATCTCATTTCCGATCCACTAATCCTTCTTTACTGCATCCCTCACTCCCACACATTGACGAATTCACACGGAAATTGCGTCGCTATGAAATACGAGTACTATGTGTTCTAAGACATTTCCTTCTAAATCGAGTAACGTTTCAATGGAAACGACAGGATTTTCTTTTGGGATACGACAATCTCATTTCTGATCCTCTAATCCTTCTTTACTGCATCCCTCACTCCCAAACATTGACGAATTCACACGGAAATTGCGTCGCTATGAAATACGAGTACTATGTGTTCTAAGACATTTCCTTCTAAATCGAGTAACGTTTCTATGGAAACGACAGGATTTTCTTTTGGGATACGACAATCACATTTCCGATCCTCTAATCCTTCTTTACTGCATCCCTCACTCCCACACATTGACGAATTCACACGGAAATTGCGTCGCTATGAAATACGAGTACTATGTGTTCTAAGACATTTCCTTCTAAATCGAGTAACGTTTCTATGGAAACGACAGGATTTTCTTTTGGGATACGACAATCATATTTCCGATCCACTAATCCTTCTTTACTGCATCCCTCACTCCCACACATTGGCGAATTCACACGGAAATTGCGTCGCTATGAAATACGAGTACTATGTGTTCTAAGACATTTCCTTCTAAATCGAGTAACGTTTCTATGGAAACGACAGGATTTTCCTTTAGGATACGATAATCACATTTCCGATCCACTAATCCTTCTTTACTGCATCCCTCACTCCCACACATTGACGAATTCACACGGAAATTGCGTCGCTATGAAATACGAGTACTATGTGTTCTAAGACATTTCCTTCTAAATCGAGTAACGTCTCTATTGAAACGACAGGATTTTCTTTTGGGATACGACAATCACATTTCCGATCCACTAATCCTTCTTTACTGCAACCCTCACTCCCACACATTGACGACTTCACACGGAAATTGCGTCGGTATGAAATACGAGTACTATGTGTTCTAAGACATTTCCTTCTAAATCGAGTAACGTTTCTATGGAAACGACAGGATTTTCTTTTGGGATACGACAATCTCATTTCCGATCCACTAATCCTTCTTTACTGCATCCCTCACTCCCACACATTGACGAATTCACACGGAAATTCCGTCGCTACGAAATACGAGTATTATGTGTTCTAAGACATTTCCTTCTAAATCGAGTAACGTTTCTATGGAATCGACAGGATTTTCTTTTGGGATACGACAATCTCATTTCCGATCCACTAATCCTTCTTTACTGCCTCCCTCACTCCCACACATTGAAGAATTCACACGGAAATTGCGTCGCTATGAAATACGAGTAATATCTGTTCTAAGACATATCCTTGTAAATCGAGTAACGTTTCTATGGAAACGACAGGATTATCTTTTGGGATACGACAATCACATTTCCGATCCACTAATCCTTCTTTACTGCATCCCTCACTCCCACACATTGACGAATTCACACGGAAATTGCTTCGCTATGAAATACGAGTACTATGTGTTCTAAGACATTTCCTTCTAAATCGAGTAACGTTTCTATGGAAACGACAGGATTTTCTTTTGGGATACGACAATCTCATTTCCGATCCACTAATCCTTCTTTACTGCATGCCTCACTCCCACACATTGAAGAATTCACTCGCAAATTGCGTCGCTATGAAATACGAGTACTATGTGTTCTAAGACATTTCCTTCTAAATCGAGTAACGTTTCTATGGAAACGACAGGATTTTCTTTTGGGATACGACAATCACATTTCCGATCCACTAATCCTTCTTTACTGCATCCCTCACTCCCACACATTGACGAATTCACACGGAAATTGCGAAATTGCGTCGCTATGAAATACGAGTACTATGTGTTCTAAGACATTTCCTTCTAAATCGAGTAACGTTTCTATGGAAACGACAGGATTTTCTTTTGGGATACAACAATCTCATTTCCGATCCACTAATCTTTCTTTACTGCTTCCCTCACTCCCAAACATTGACGAATTCACACGGAAATTGCGTCGCTATGAAATACGAGTACTAAGTGTTCTAAGACATTTCCTTCTAAATCGAGTAACGTTTCTATGGAAACGACAGGATTTTCTTTTGGGATACGACAATCACATTTCCGATCCACTAATCCTTCTTTACTGCATCCCTCACTCAAAAACATTGACGAATTCACACGGAAATTGCGTCGCTATGAAATACGAGTACTATGTGTTCTAAGACATTTCCTTCTCAATCGAGTAACGTTTCTATGGAAACGACAGGATTTTCTTTTGGGATACGACAATCTCATTTCCGATCCACTAATCCTTCTTTACTGCATCCCTCACTCCCAAACATTGACGAATTCACACGGAAATTGCGTCGCTATGAAATACGAGTACTATGTGTTCTAAGACATTTCCTTCTAAATCGAGTAACGTTTCTATGGAAACGACAGGATTTTCTTTTGGGATACGACAATCACATTTCCGATCCACTAATCCTTCTTTACTGCATCCCTCACTCCCACACATTGACGAATTCACACGGAAATTCCGTCGCTATGAAATACGAGTACTATGTGTTCTAAGACATTTCCTTCTTAATCGAGTAACGTTTCTATGGAAACCACAGGATTTTCTTTTGGGATACGACAATCTCATTTCCGATCCACTAATCCTTCTTTACTGCATCCCTCACTCCCACACATTGACGAATTCACACGGAAATTGCGTCGCTATGAAATACGAGTACTATGTGTTCTAAGACATTTCCTTCTAAATCGAGTAACGTTTCAATGGAAACGACAGGATTTTCTTTTGGGATACGACAATCTCATTTCTGATCCTCTAATCCTTCTTTACTGCATCCCTCACTCCCAAACATTGACGAATTCACACGGAAATTGCGTCGCTATGAAATACGAGTACTATGTGTTCTAAGACATTTCCTTCTAAATCGAGTAACGTTTCTATGGAAACGACAGGATTTTCTTTTGGGATACGACAATCACATTTCCGATCCTCTAATCCTTCTTTACTGCATCCCTCACTCCCACACATTGACGAATTCACACGGAAATTGCGTCGCTATGAAATACGAGTACTATGTGTTCTAAGACATTTCCTTCTAAATCGAGTAACGTTTCTATGGAAACGACAGGATTTTCTTTTGGGATACGACAATCACATTTCCGATCCACTAATCCTTCTTTACTGCATCCCTCACTCCCACACATTGGCGAATTCACACGGAAATTGCGTCGCTATGAAATACGAGTACTATGTGTTCTAAGACATTTCCTTCTAAATCGAGTAACGTTTCTATGGAAACGACAGGATTTTCCTTTAGGATACGATAATCACATTTCCGATCCACTAATCCTTCTTTACTGCATCCCTCACTCCCACACATTGACGAATTCACACGGAAATTGCGTCGCTATGAAATACGAGTACTATGTGTTCTAAGACATTTCCTTCTAAATCGAGTAACGTTTCTATGGAAACGACAGGATTTTCTTTTGGGATACGACAATCTCATTTCCGATCCACTAATCCTTCTTTGCTGCATCCCTCACTCCCTAACATTGAAGAATTCACTCGCAAATTGCGTCGCTATGAAATACGAGTACTATGTGTTCTAAGACATTTCCTTCTAAATCGAGTAACGTTTCTATGGAAACGACAGGATTTTCTTTTGGGATACGACAATCTCATTTCCGATCCACTAATCCTTCTTTACTGCATCCCTCACTCCCAAACATTGACGAATTCACACGGAAATTGCGTCGCTATGAAATACGAGTACTATGTGTTCTAAGACATTTCCTTCTAAATCGAGTAACGTTTCTATGGAAACGACAGGATTTTCTTTTGGGATACGACAATCACATTTCCGATCCACTAATCCTTCTTTACTGCATCCCTCACTCCCACACATTGACGAATTCACACGGAAATTCCGTCGCTATGAAATACGAGTACTATGTGTTCTAAGACATTTCCTTCTTAATCGAGTAACGTTTCTATGGAAACCACAGGATTTTCTTTTGGGATACGACAATCTCATTTCCGATCCACTAATCCTTCTTTACTGCATCCCTCACTCCCACACATTGACGAATTCACACGGAAATTGCGTCGCTATGAAATACGAGTACTATGTGTTCTAAGACATTTCCTTCTAAATCGAGTAACGTTTCAATGGAAACGACAGGATTTTCTTTTGGGATACGACAATCTCATTTCTGATCCTCTAATCCTTCTTTACTGCATCCCTCACTCCCAAACATTGACGAATTCACACGGAAATTGCGTCGCTATGAAATACGAGTACTATGTGTTCTAAGACATTTCCTTCTAAATCGAGTAACGTTTCTATGGAAACGACAGGATTTTCTTTTGGGATACGACAATCACATTTCCGATTATCTAATCCTTCTTTACTGCATCCCTCACTCCCACACATTGACGAATTCACACGGAAATTGCGTCGCTATGAAATACGAGTACTATGTGTTCTAAGACATTTCCTTCTAAATCGAGTAACGTTTCTATGGAAACGACAGGATTTTCTTTTGGGATACGACAATCACATTTCCGATCCACTAATCCTTCTTTACTGCATCCCTCACTCCCACACATTGGCGAATTCACACGGAAATTGCGTCGCTATGAAATACGAGTACTATGTGTTCTAAGACATTTCCTTCTAAATCGAGTAACGTTTCTATGGAAACGACCGGATTTTCTTTTGGGATACGACAATCACATTTCCGATCCACTAATCCTTCTTTACTGCATCCCTCACTCCCACACATTGACGAATTCACACGGAAATTCCGTCGCTACAAAATACGAGTATTGTGTGTTCTAAGACATTTCCTTCTAAATCGAGTAACGTTTCTATGGATACGACAGGATTTTCTTTTGGGATACGACAATCTCATTTCCGATCCACTAATCCTTCTTTACTGCATCCCTCACTCCCACACATTGAAGAATTCACACGCAAATTGCGTCGCTATGAAATACGAGTACTATGAGTTCTAAGACATTTCCTTGTAAATCGAGAAACGTTTCTATGGATACGACAGGATTTTCTTTTGGGATACGACAATCTCATTTCCGATCCACTAATCCTTCTTTACTGCATCCCTCACTCCCACACATTAAAGAATTCACTCGCAAATTGCGTCGCTATGAAATACGAGTACTATGTGTTCTAAGACATTTCCTTCTAAATCGAGTAACGTTTCTATGGAAACGACAGGATTTTCTTTTGGGATACGACAATCACATTTCCGATCCACTAATCCTTCTTTACTGCATCCCTCACTCCCACACATTGACGAATTCACACGGAAATTGCGTCGCTATGAAATACGAGTACTACGTGTTCTAAGACATTTCCTTCTAAATCGAGTAACGTTTCTATGGAAACGACAGGATTTTCTTTTGGGATACGACAATCTCATTTCCGATCCACTAATCCTTCTTTACTGCATCCCTCACTCCCTAACATTGACGAATTCACACGGAAATTGCGTCGCTATGAAATACGAGTACTATGTGTTCTAAGACATTTCCCTCTAAATCGAGTAACGTCTCTATTGAAACGACAGGATTTTCTTTTGGGATACGACAATCACATTTCCGATCCACAAATCCTTCTTTACTGCAACCCTCACTCCCACACATTGACGACTTCACACGGAAATTGCGTCGGTATGAAATACGAGTACTATGTGTTCTAAGACATTTCCTTCTAAATCGAGTAACGTTTCTATGGAAACGACAGGATTTTCTTTTGGGATACGACAATCTCATTTCCGATCCACTAATCCTTCTTTACTGCATCCCTCACTCCCACACATTGAAGAATTCACTCGCAAATTGCGTCGCTATGAAATACGAGTACTATGTGTTCTAAGACATTTCCTTCTAAATCGAGTAACGTTTCTATGGAAACGACAGGATTTTCTTTTGGGATACGACAATCACATTTCCGATCCACTAATCCTTCTTTACTGCATCCCTCACTCCCACACATTGACGAATTCACACGGAAATTGCTTCGCTATGAAATACGAGTACTATGTGTTCTAAGACATTTCCTTCTAAATCGAGTAACGTTTCTATGGAAACGACAGGATTTTCTTTTGGGATACGACAATCACATTTCCGATCCACTAATCCTCCTTTACTGCATCCCTCACTCCCACACATTGACGAATTCACACGGAAATTCCGTCGCTACAAAATACGAGTATTGTGTGTTCTAAGACATTTCCTTCTAAATCGAGTAACGTTTCTATGGATACGACAGGATTTTCTTTTGGGATACGACAATCACATTTCTGATCCACTAATCCTTCTTTACTGCATCCCTCACTCCCACACATTGAAGAATTCACACGCAAATTGCGTCGCTATGAAATACGAGTACTATGAGTTCTAAGACATTTCCTTGTAAATCGAGAAACGTTTCTATGGATACGACAGGATTTTCTTTTGGGATACGACAATCTCATTTCCGATCCACTAATCCTTCTTTACTGCATCCCTCACTCCCACACATTAAAGAATTCACTCGCAAATTGCGTCGCTATGAAATACGAGTACTATGTGTTCTAAGACATTTCCTTCTAAATCGAGTAACGTTTCTACGGAAACGACAGGATTTTCTTTTGGGATACGACAATCACATTTCCGATCCACTAATCCTTCTTTACTGCATCCCTCACTCCCTCACATTGGCGAATTCACACGGAAATTGCGTCGCTATGAAATACGAGTACTATGTGTTCTAAGACATTTCCTTCTAAATCGAGTAACGTTTCTATGGAAACGAAAGGATTTTCCTTTAGGATACGATAATCACATTTCCGATCCACTAATCCTTCTTTACTGCATCCCTCACTCCCACACATTGACGAATTCACACGGAAATTGCTTTGCTATGAAATACGAGTACTATGTGTTCTAAGACATTTCCTTCTAAATCGAGTAACGTTTCTATGGAAACGACAGGATTTTCTTTTGGGATACGACAATCTCATTTCCGATCCACTAATCCTTCTTTACTGCATCCCTCACTCCCACACATTGAAGAATTCACACGGAAATTGCGTCGCTATGAAATACGAGTACTATGTGTTCTAAGACATTTCCTTCTAAATCGAGTAACGTTTCTATGGAAACGACAGGATTTTCTTTTGGGATACGACATTCACATTTCCGATCCACTAATCCTTCTTTACTGCATCCCTCACTCCCACACATTGACGAATTCACACGGAAATTCCGTCGCTATGAAATACGAGTACTATGTGTTCGAAGACATTTCCTTCTTAATCGAGTAACGTTTCTATGGAAACGACAGGATTTTCTTTTGGGATACGACAATCTCATTTCCGATCCACTAATCCTTCTTTATTGCATCCCTCACACCCACACATTGACGAATTCACACGGAAATTGCGTCGCTATGAAATACGAGTACTATGTGTTCTAAGACATTTCCTTCTAAATCGAGTAACGTTTCTATGGAAACGAGATAATTTTCTTTTGGGATACGACAATCTCATTTCCGATCCACTAATCCTTCTTTACTGCATCCCTCACTCCCAAACATTGACGAATTCACACGGAAATTGCGTCGCTATGAAATACGAGTACTATGTGTTCTATGACATTTCCTTCTAAATCGAGTAACGTTTCTATGGAAACGACGGGATTTTCTTTTGGGATACGACAATCTCATTTCCGATCCTCTAATCCTTCTTTACTGCATCCCTCACTCCCAAACATTGACGAATTCACACGGAAATTGCGTTGCTATGAAATACGAGTACTATGTGTTCTAAGACATTTCCTTCTAAATCGAGTAACGTTTCTATGGAAACGACACGATTTTCTTTTGGGATACGACAATCAGATTTCCGATCCACTAATCCTTCTTTACTGCATCCCTCACTCCCACACATTGACGAATTCACACGGAAATTCCGTCGCTATGAAATACGAGTACTATGTGTTCTAAGACATTTCCTTCTAAATGGAGTAACGTTTCTATGGAAACGACAGGATTTTCTTTTGGGATACGACAATCTCATTTCCGATCCACTAATCCTTCTTTACAGCATCCCTCACTCCCAAACATTGACGAATTCACACGGAAATTGCGTCGCTATGAAATACGAGTACTATGTGTTCTAAGACATTTCCTTCTAAATCGAGTAACGTTTCTATGGAAACGACAGGATTTTCTTTTGGGATACGACAATCTCATTTCCGATCCACTAATCTTTCTTTACTGCATCCCTCACTCCCAAACATTGACGAATTCACACGGAAATTGCGTCGCTATGAAATACGAGTACTATGAGTTCTAAGACATTTCCTTCTAAATCGAGTAACGTTTCTATGGAAACGACAGGATTTTCTTTTGGGATACGACAATCTCATTTCCGATCCACAAATCCTTCTTTACTGCATCCCTCACTCCCACACATTGGCGAATTCACACGGAAATTGCGTCGCTATGAAATACGAGTACTATGTGGTCTAAGACATTTCCTTCTAAATCAAGTAACGTTTCTATGGAAACGACAGGATTTTCTTTTGGGATACGACAATCACATTTCCGATCCACTAATCCTTCTTTACTGCATCCCTCACTCCCACACATTGGCGAATTCACACGGAAATTGCGTCGCTATGAAATACGAGTACTATGTGTTCTAAGACATTTCCTTCTAAATCGAGTAACGTTTCTATGGAAACGACAGGATTTTCCTTTAGGACACGATAATCACATTTCCGATCCACTAATCCTTCTTTACTGCATCCCTCACGCCCACACATTGACGAATTCACACGGAAATTGCTTCGCTATGAAATACGAGTACTATGTGTTCTAAGACATTTCCTTCTAAATCGAGTAACGTTTCTATGGAAACGACAGGATTTTCTTTTGGGATACGACAATCTCATTTCCGATCCACTAATCCTTCTTTACTGCATCCCTCACTCCCACACATTGAAGAATTCACACGCAAATTGCGTCGCTATGAAATACGAGTACTATGTGTTCTTAGACATTTCCCTCTAAATCGAGTAACGTTTCTATGGAAACGACAGGATCTTCTTTTGGGATACGACAATCACATTTCCGATCCACTAATCCTTCTTTACTGAATCCCTCACTCCCACACATTGACGAATTCACACGGAAATTCCGTCGCTATGAAATACGAGTACTATGTGTTCTAAGACATTTCCTTCTTAATCGAGTAACGTTTCTATGGAAACGACAGGATTTTCTTTTGGGATACGACAATCTCATTTCCGATCCACTAATCCTTCTTTACTGCATCCCTCACACCCACACATTGACGAATTCACACGGAAATTGCGTCGCTATGAAATACGAGTACTATGTGTTCTAAGACATTTCCTTCGAAATGGAGTAACGTTTCTATGGAAACGACATAATTTTCTTTTGGGATACGACAAACTCATTTCCGATCCACTAATCCTTCTTTACTGCATCCCTCACTGCCAAAAATTGACGAATTCACACGGAAATTGCGTCGCTATGAAATACGAGTACTATGTGTTCTATGACATTTCCCTCTAAATCGAGTAACGTTTCTATGGAAACGACAGGATTTTCTTTTGGGATACGACAATCACATTTCCGATCCACTAATCCTTCTTTACTGCATCCCTCACTCCCACACATTGGCGAATTCACGCGGAAATTGCGTCGCTTTGAAATACGAGTACTATGTGTTCTAAGACATTTCCTTCTAAATCGAGTAACGTTTCTATGGAAACGACAGGATTTTCCTTTAGGATACGATAATCAATTTTCCGATCCACTAATCCCTCTTTATTGCATCCCTCACTCCCACACATTGACGAATTCACACGGAAATTGCTTCGCTATGAAATACGAGTACTATGTGTTCTAAGACATTTCCTTCTAAATCGAGTAACGTTTCTATGGAAACGACAGGATTTTCTTTTGGGATACGACAATCTCATTTCCGATCCACTAATCCTTCTTTACTGCATCCCTCACTCCCACACATTGAAGAATTCACACGCAAATTGCGTCGCTATGAAATACGAGTACTATGTGTTCTAAGACATTTCCTTCTAAATCGAGTAACGTTTCTATGGAAACGACAGGATTTTCTTTTGGGATACGACAATCACATTTCCGATCCACTAATCCTTCTTTACTGCATCCCTCACTCCCACACATTGAAGAATTCACACGGAAATTCCGTCGCTATGAAATACGAGTACTATGTGTTCTAAGACATTTCCTTCTTAATCGAGTAACGTTTCTATGGAAACGACGGGATTTTCTTTTGGGATACGACAATCTCATTTCCGATCCACTAATCCTTCTTTACTGCATCCCTCACACCCACACATTGACGAATTCACACGGAAATTGCGTCGCTATGAAATACGAGTACTATGTGTTCTAAGACATTTCCTTCTAAATCGAGTATCATTTCTATGGAAACGACATAATTTTCTTTTGGGATACGACAATCTCATTTCCGATCCACTAATCCTTCTTTACTGCATCCCTCACTCCCAAACATTGACGAATTCACACGGAAATTGCGTCGCTATGAAATACGAGTTCTATGAGTTCTAAGACATTTCCTTCTAAATCGAGTAACGTTTCTATGGAAACGACAGGATTTTCTTTTGGGATACGACAATCACATTTCCCATCCACAAATCCTTCTTTACTGCATCCCTCACTCCCACACATTGGCGAATTCACACGGAAATTGCGTCGCTATGAAATACGAGTACTATGTGTTCTAAGACATTTCCTTCTAAATCGAGTAACGTTTCTATGGAAACGATAGGATTTTCTTTTGGGATACGACAATTACATTTCCGATCCACTAATCCTTCTTTACTGCATCCCTCACTACCACACATTGGCGAATTCACACGGAAATTGCGTCGCTATGAAATACGAGTACTATGTGTTCTAAGACATTTCCTTCTAAATCGAGTAACGTTTCTATGGAAACGACAGGATTTTCCTTTAGGATACGATAATCACATTTCCGATCCACTAATCCTTCTTTACTGCATCCCTCACTCCCAAACATTGACGAATTCACACGGAAATTGCGTCGCTATGAAATACGAGTTCTATGAGTTCTAAGACATTTCCTTCTAAATCGAGTAACGTTTCTATGGAAACGACAGGATTTTCTTTTGGGATACGACAATCACATTTCCCATCCACAAATCCTTCTTTACTGCATCCCTCACTCCCACACATTGGCGAATTCACACGGAAATTGCGTCGCTATGAAATACGAGTACTATGTGTTCTAAGACATTTCCTTCTAAATCGAGTAACGTTTCTATGGAAACGACAGGATTTTCTTTTGGGATACGACAATTACATTTCCGATCCACTAATCCTTCTTTACTGCATCCCTCACTCCCACACATTGGCGAATTCACACGGAAATTGCGTCGCTATGAAATACGAGTACTATGTGTTCTAAGACATTTCCTTCTAAATCGAGTAACGTTTCTATGGAAACGACAGGATTTTCCTTTAGGATACGATAATCACATTTCCGATCCACTAATCCTTCTTTACTGCATCCCTCACTCCCACACATTGACGAATTCACACGGAAATTGCTTCGCTATGAAATACGAGTACTATGTGTTCTAAGACATTTCCTTCTAAATCGAGTAACGTTTCTATGGAAACGACAGGATTTTCTTTTGGGATACGACAACCTCATTTCCGATCCACTAATCCTTCTTTACTGCATCCCTCACTCCCACACATTGAAGAATTCACACGCAAATTGCGTCGCTATGAAATACGAGTACTATGTGTTCTAAGACATTTCCTTCTTAATCGAGTAACGTTTCTATGGAAACGACAGGATTTTCTTTTGGGAAACGACAATCTCATTTCCGATCCACTAATCCTTCTTTACTGCATCCCTCACACCCACACATTGACGAATTCACACGGAAATTGCGTCGCTATGAAATACGAGTACTATGTGTTCTAAGACATTTCCTTCTAAATCGAGTAACGTTTCTATGGAAACGACATAATTTTCTTTTGGGATACGACAATCTCATTTCCGATCCACTAATCCTTCTTTACTGCATCCCTCACTGCCAAAAATTGACGAATTCACACGGAAATTGCGTCGCTATGAAATACGAGTACTATGTGTTCTATGACATTTCCCTCTAAATCGAGTAACGTTCCTATGGAAACGACAGGATTTTCTTTTGGGATACGACAATCTCATTTCCGATCCTCTAATCCTTCTTTACTGCATCCCTCACTCCCAAACATTGACGAATTCACACGGAAATTGCGTCGCTATGAAATACGAGTACTATGTGTTCTAAGACATTTCCTTCTAAATCGAGTAACGTTTCTATGGAAACGACAGGATTTTGTTTTGGGATACGACAATCACATTTCCGATCCACTAATCCTTCTTTACTGCATCCCTCACTCCCACACATTGACGAATTCACACGGTAATTCCGTCGCTATGAAATACGAGTACTATGTGTTCTAAGACATTTCCTTCTAAATGGAGTAACGTTTCTATGGAAACGACAGGATTTTCTTTTGGGATACGACAATCTCATTTCCGATACACTAATCCTTCTTTACTGCATCCCTCACTCCCAAACATTGACGAATTCACACGGAAATTGCGTCGCTATGAAATACGAGTACTATGTGTTCTAAGACATTTCCTTCTAAATGGAGTAACGTTTCTATGGAAACGACAGGATTTTCTTTGGGGATACGACAATAACATTTCCGATCCACTAATCCTTCTTTACTGCATCCCTCACTCCCACACATTGGCGAATTCACACGGAAATTGCGTCGCTATGAAATACGAGTACTATGTGTTCTAAGACATTTCCTTCTAAATCGAGTAACGTTTCTATGGAAACGACAGGATTTTCCTTTAGGATACGATAATCACATTTCCGATCCACTAATCCTTCTTTACTGCATCCCTCACTCCCACACATTGACGAATTCACACGGAAATTGCGTCGCTATGAGATACGAGTCCTATGTGTTCTAAGACATTTCCTTCTAAATCGAGTAACGTTTCTATGGAAACGACAGGATTTTCTTTTGGGATACGACAATCTCATTTCCGATCCACTAATCCTTCTTTACTGCATCCCTCCCTCCCAAACATTGACGAATTCCCACGGAAATTGCGTCGCTGTGAAATACGAGTACTATGTGTTCTAAGACATTTCCTTCTAAATCGAGTAACGTTTCTATGGAAACGACAGGATTTTCTTTTGGGATACGACAATCACATTTCCGATCCACTAATCCTTCTTCACTGCATCCCTCACTCCCACACAATGACGAATTCACACGGAAATTGCGTCGCTATGAAATACGAGTACTATGTGTTCTAAGACACTTCTTTCTAAATCGAGTAACGTTTCTACGGAAACGACAGGATTTTCTTTTGGGATACTACAATCTCAATTCCGATCCACTACTCCTTCTTTACTGCATCTCTCACTCCCACACATTGACGAATTCACACGGAAATTGCGTCGCTATGAAATACGAGTACTATGTGTTCTAAGACATTTCCTTCTAAATCGATTAACGTTTCTATGGAAACGACGGGATTTTCTTTTGGGATACGACAATCACATTTCCGATCCACTAATCCTTCTTTACTGCATCCCTCACTCCCACACATTGACGAATACGCACGGAAATTCCGTCGCTATGAAATACGAGTACTATGTGATCTAAGACATTTCCTTCTAAATCGAGTAACGTTTCTATGGAAACGACAGGATTTTCTTTTGGGATACGACAATCACATTTCCGATCCACTAATCCTTCTTTACTGCATCCCTCACTCAAAAACATTGACGAATTCACACGGAAATTGCGTCGCTATGAAATACGAGTACTATGTGTTCTAAGACATTTCCTTCTAAATCGAGTAACGTTTCTATGGAAACGACAGGATTTTCCTTTAGGATACGATAATCACATTTCCGATCCACTAATCCTTCTTTACTGCATCCCTCACTCCCACACATTGACGAATTCACACGGAAATTGCTTCGCTATGAAATACGAGTACTATGTGTTCTAAGACATTTCCTTCTACATCGAGTAACGTTTCTATGGAAACGACAGGATTTTCTTTTGGGATACGACAACCTCATTTCCGATCCACTAATCCTTCTTTACTGCATCCCTCACTCCCACACATTGAAGAATTCACACGCAAATTGCGTCGCTGTGAAATACGAGTACTATGTGTTCTAAGACATTTCCTTCTTAATCGAGTAACGTTTCTATGGAAACGACAGGATTTTCTTTTGGGAAACGACAATCTCATTTCCGATCCACTAATCCTTCTTTACTGCATTCCTCACACCCACACATTGACGAATTCACACGGAAATTGCGTCGCTATGAAATACGAGTACTATGTGTTCTAAGACATTTCCTTCTAAATCGAGTAACGTTTCTATGGAAACGACATAATTTTCTTTTGGGATACGACAATCTCATTTCCGATCCACTAATCCTTCTTTACTGCATCCCTCACTGCCAAAAATTGACGAATTCACACGGAAATTGCGTCGCTATGAAATACGAGTACTATGTGTTCTATGACGTTTCCCTCTAAATCGAGTAACGTTCCTATGGAAACGACAGGATTTTCTTTTGGGATACGACAATCTCATTTCCGATCCTCTAATCCTTCTTTACTGCATCCCTCACTCCCAAACATTGACGAATTCACACGGAAATTGCGTCGCTATGAAATACGAGTACTATGTGTTCTAAGACATTTCCTTCTAAATCGAGTAACGTTTCTATGGAAACGACAGGATTTTGTTTTGGGATACGACAATCACATTTCCGATCCACTAATCCTTCTTTACTGCATCCCTCACTCCCACACATTGACGAATTCACACGGTAATTCCGTCGCAATGAAATACGAGTACTATGTGTTCTAAGACATTTCCTTCTAAATGGAGTAACGTTTCTATGGAAACGACAGGATTTTCTTTTGGGATACGACAATCTCATTTCCGATCCACTAATCCTTCTTTACTCCATCCCTCACTTCCAAACATTGACGAATTCACACGGAAATTGCGTCGCTATGAAATACGAGTACTATGTGTTCTAAGACATTTCCTTCTAAATCGAGTAACGTTTCTATGGAAACGACAGGATTTTCTTTGGGGATACGACAATCACATTTCCGATCCACTAATCCTTCTTTACTGCATCCCTCACTCCCACACATTGGCGAATTCACACGGAAATTGCGTCGCTATGAAATACGAGTACTATGTGTTCTAAGACATTTCCTTCTAAATCGAGTAACGTTTCTATGGAAACGACAGGATTTTCCTTTAGGATACGATAATCACATTTCCGATCCACTAATCCTTCTTTACTGCATCCCTCACTCCCACACATTGACGAATTCACACGGAAATTGCGTCGCTATGAAATACGAGTCCTATGTGTTCTAAGACATTTCCTTCTAAATCGAGTAACGTTTCTATGGAAACGAGAGGATTTTCTTTTGGGATACGACAATCTCATTTCCGATCCACTAATGCTTCTTTACTGCATCCCTCACTCCCAAACATTGACGAATTCACACGGAAATTGCGTCGCTATGAAATACGAGTACTATGTGTTCTAAGACATTTCCTTCTAAATCGAGTAACGTTTCTATGGAAACGACAGGATTTTCTTTTGGGATACGACAATCACATTTCCGATCCACTAATCCTTCTTCACTGCATCCCTCACTCCCACACAATGACGAATTCACACGGAAATTGCGTCGGTATGAAATACGAGTACTATGTGTTCTAAGACATTTCCTTCTAAATCGAGTAACGTTTCTATGGAAACGACAGGATTTTCTTTTGGGATACGACAATCTCATTTCCGATCCACTAATCTTTCTTTACTGCATCCCTCACTCCCAAACATTGACGAATTCACACGGAAATTGCGTCGCTATGAAATACGAGTACTATGTGTTCTAAGACATTTCCTTCTAAATCGAGTAACGTTTCTATGGAAACGACAGGATTTTCCTTTAGGATACGAATATCACATTTCCGATCCACTAATCCTTCTTTACTGCATCCCTCACTCCCACACATTGACGAATTCACACGGAAATTGCGTCGCTATTAAATACGAGTACTATGTGTTCTAAGACACTTCTTTCTAAATCGAGTAACGTTTCTATGGAAACGACAGGATTTTCTTTTGGGATACTACAATCTCAATTCCGATCCACTACTCCTTCTTTACTGCATCTCTCACTCCCACACATTGACGAATTCACACGGAAATTGCGTCGCTATGAAATACGAGTACTATGTGTTCTAAGACATTTCCTTCTAAATCGAGTAACGTTTCTATGGAAACGACGGGATTTTCTTTTGGGATACGACAATCACATTTCCGATCCACTAATCCTTCTTTACTGCATCCCTCACTCCCACACATTGACGAATACGCACGGAAATTCCGTCGCTATGAAATACGAGTACTATGTGTTCTAAGACATTTCCTTCTAAATCGAGTAACGTTTCTATGGAAACGACAGGATTTTCTTTTGTGATACGACAATCTCATTTCCGATCCTATAATCCTTCTTTACTGCATCCCTCACTCCCAAACATTGACGAATTCACACGGAAATTGCGTCGCTATGAAATACGAGTACTATGTGTTCTAAGACATTTCCTTCTAAATCGAGTAACGTTTCTATGGAAACGACACGATTTTCTTTTGGGATACGACAATCACATTTCCGATCCACAAATCCTTCTTTACTGCATCCCTCACTCCCACACATTGGCGAATTCACACGGAAATTGCGTCGCTATGAAATAGGAGTACTATGTGTTCTAAGACATTTCCTTCTAAATCGAGTAACGTTTCTATGGAAACGACAGGATTTTCTTTTGGGATACGACAATCACATTTCCGATCCACTAATCCTTCTTTACTGCATCCCTCACTCCCACACATTGGGGAATTCACACGGAAATTGCGTCGCTATGAAATACGAGTACTATGTGTTCTAAGACATTTCCTTCTAAATCGATTAACGTTTCTATGGAAACGACAGGATTTTCCTTTAGGATACGATAATCACATTTCCGATCCACTAATCCTTCTTTACTGCATCCCTCACTCCCACACATTGACGAATTCACACGGAAATTGCTTCGCTATGAAATACGAGTACTATGTGTTCTAAGACATTTCCTTCTAAATCGAGTAACGTTTCTATGGAAACGACAGGATTTTCTTTTGGGATACGACAATCTCATTTCCGATCCACTAATCCTTCTTTACTGCATCCCTCACTCCCACACATTGAAGAATTCACATGCAAATTGCGTCGCTATGAAATACGAGTACTATGTGTTCTAAGACATTTCCCTCTAAATCGAGTGACGTTTCTATGGAAACGACAGGATTTTCTTTTGGGATACGACAATCACATTTCCGATCCACTAATCCTTCTTTACTGCATCCGTCACTCCCACACATTGACGAATTCACACGGAAATTCCGTCGCTATGAAATACAAGTACTATGTGTTCTAAGACATTTCCTTCTTAATCGAGTAACGTTTCTATGGAAACGACAGGATTTTCTTTTGGGATACGACAATCTCATTTCCGATCCACTAATCCTTCTTTACTGCATCCCTCACACCCACACATTGACGAATTCACACGGAAATTGCGTCGCTATGAAATACGAGTACTATGTGTTCTAAGACATTTCCTTCTAAATCGAGTAACGTTTCTATGGAAACGACAGGATTTTCTTTTGGGATACGACAATCTCATTTCCGATCCACTAATCCTTCTTTACTGCATCCCTCACTGCCAAAAATTGACGAATTCACACGGAAATTGCGTCGCTATGAAATACGAGTACTATGTGTTCTATGACATTTCCCTCTAAATCGAGTAACGTTTCTATGGAAACGACAGGATTTTCTTTTGGGATACGACAATCTCATTTCCGATCCTCTAATCCTTCTTTACTGCATTCCTCACTGCCAAAAATTGACGAATTCACACGGAAATTGCGTCGCTATGAAATACGAGTACTATGTGTTCTATGACATTTCCTTCTAAATCGAGTAACGTTACTATGGAAACGACAGGATTTTCCTTTAGGATACGATAATCACATTTCCGATCCACTAATCCTTCTTTACTGCATCCCTCACTCCAACACATTGACGAATTCACACGGAAATTGCGTCGCTATGAAATACGAGTCCTATGTGTTCTAAGACATTTCCTTCTAAATCGAGTAACGTTTCTATGGAAACGACAGGATTTTCTTTTGGGATACGACAATCTCATATCCGATCCACTAATCCTTCTTTACTGCATCCCTCACTCCCAAACATTGACGAATTCACACGGAAATTGCGTCGCTATGAAATACGAGTACTATGTGTTCTAAGACATTTCCTTCTAAATCGAGTAACGTTTCTATGGAAACGACAGGATTTTCTTTTGGGATACGACAATCACATTTCCGATCCACTAATCCTTCTTCACTGCATCCCTCACTCCCACACAATGACGAATTCACACGGAAATTGCGTCGGTATGAAATACGAGTACTATGTGTTCTAAGACATTTCCTTCTAAATCGAGTAACGTTTCTATGGAAACGACAGGATTTTCTTTTGGCATACGACAATCTCATTTCCGATCAACTAATCTTTCTTTACTGCATCCCTCACTCCCAAACATTGACGAATTCACACGGAAATTGCGTCGCTATGAAATACGAGTACTATGTGTTCTAAGACATTTCCTTCTAAATCGAGTAACGTTTCTATGGAAACGACAGGATTTTCTTTTGGGATACGACAATCACATTTCCGATCCACTAATCCTTCTTTACTGCATCCCTCACTCAAAAACAATGACGAATTCACACGGAAATTGCGTCGCTATGAAATATGAGTACTATGTGTTCTAAGACATTTCCTTCTAAATCGAGTAACGTTTCTATGGAAACGCCAGGATTTTCTTTTGGGATACGACAATCACATTAGCGATCCACTAATCCTTCTTCACTGCATCCCTCACTCCCACACAATGACGAATTCACACGGAAATTCCGTCGCTATGAAATACGAGTACTATGTGTTCTAAGACATTTCCTTCTAAATCGAGTAACGTTTCTATGGAAACGACAGGATTTTCTTTTGGGATACGACAATCTCATTTCCGATCCACTAATCCTTCTTTACTGCCTCCCTCACTCCCACACATTGAAGAATTCACACTGAAATTGCGTCGCTATGAAATACGAGTAATATCTGTTCTAAGACATTTCCTTGTAAATCGAGTAACGTTTCTATGGAAACGACAGGTTTATCTTTTGGGATACGACAATCACATTTCCGATCCACTAATCCTTCTTTACTGCATCCCTCACTCCCACACATTGACGAATTCACACGGAAATTGCTACCCTATGAAATACGAGTACTATGTGTTCTAAGACATTTCCTTCTAAATCGAGTAACGTTTCTATGGAAACGACAGGATTTTCTTTTGGGATACGACAATCTCATTTCCGATCCACTAATCCTTCTTTACTGCATCCCTCACTCCCAAACATTGACGAATTCACACGGAAATTGCGTCGCTATGAAATACGAGTACTATGTGTATTAAGACATTTCCTTCTAAATCGAGTAACGTTTCTATGGAAACGAAAGGATTTTCTTTTGGGATACGACAATCACATTTCCGATCCACTAATCCTTCTTCACTGCATCCCTCACTCCCACACATTGACGAATTCACTCGGAATGGCGTCGGTATGAAATACGAGTACTATGTGTTCTAAGACATTTCCTTCTAAATCGAGTAACGTTTCTATGGAAACGACAGGATTTTCTTTTGAGGTACGGCAATCTCATTTCCGATCCACTAATCTTTCTTTACTGCATCCCTCACTCCCAAACATTGACGAATTCACACGGAAATTGCGTCGCTATGAAATACGAGTACTATGTGTTCTAAGACATTTCCTTCTAAATCGAGTAACGTTCCTATGGAAACGACAGGATTTTCTTTTGGGATACGACAATCACATTTCCGATCCACTAATCCTTCTTTACTGCATCCCTCACTCCCACACATTGGCGAATTCACACGGAAATTGCGTCGCTATGAAATACGAGTACTATGTGTTCTAAGACATTTCCTTATAAATCGAGTAACGTTTCTATGGAAACGACAGGATTTTCTTTTGGGATACGACAATCTCATTTATGATCCACTAATCCTTCTTTACTGCATCCCTCACTCCCACACATTGACGAATTCACACGGAAATTCCGTCGCTACAAAATACGAGTATTATGTGTTCTAAGACATTTCCTTCTAAATCGAGTAACGTTTCTATGGATACGACAGGATATTCTTTTGGGATACGACAATCTCATTTCCGATCCACTAATCCTTCTTTACTGCATCCCTCACTCCCACACATTGACGAATTCACACGGAAATTCCGTCGCTACAAAATACGAGTATTATGTGTTCTAAGACATTTCCTTCTAAATCGAGTAACGTTTCTATGGATACGACAGGATTTTCTTTTGGGATACGACAATCTGATTTCCGATCCACTAATCCTTCTGTACTGCATCCCTTACTCCCACACATTGAAGAATTCACACGCAAATTGCGTCGCTATGAAATACGAGTACTATGAGTTCTAAGACATTTCCTTGTAAATCGAGTAACGTTTCTATGGATACGACAGGATTTTCTTTTGGGATACGACAATCTCATTTCCGATCCACTAATCCTTCTTTACTGCATCCCTCACTCCCACACATTGAAGAATTCACACGCAAATTGCGTCGCTATGAAATACGAGTACTATGTGTTCTAAGACATTTCCTTCTAAATCGAGTAACGTTTCTATGGAAACGACAGGATTTTCTTTTGGGATACGACAATCACATTTCCGATCCACTAATCCTTCTTTACTGCATCCCTCACTCCCACACATTGGCGAATTCACATGGAAATTGCGTCGCTATGAAATACGAGTACTATGTGTTCTAAGACATTTCCTTCTAAATCGAGTAACGTTTCTATGGAAACGACAGGATTTTCCTTTAGGATACGATAATCACATTTCCGATCCACTAATCCTTCTTTACTGCATCCCTCACTCTTACACATTGACGAATTCACACGGAAATTGCTTCGCTATGAAATACGAGAATTATGTGTTCTAAGACATTTCCTTCTAAATCGCGTAACGTTTCTAGGGAAACGACAGGATTTTCTTTTGGGATACGACAATCTCATTTCCGATCCACTAATCCTTCTTTACTGCATCCCTCACTCCCACACATTGAAGAATTCACACGCAAATTGCGTCGCTATGAAATACGAGTACTATGTGTTCTAAGACATTTCCTTCTAAATCGAGTAACGTTTCTATGGAAACGACAGGATTTTCTTTTGGGATACGACAATCACATTTCCGATCCACTAATCCTTCTTTACTGCATCCCTCACTCCCACACATTGACGAATTCACACGGAAATTCCGTCGCTACAAAATACGAGTATTATGTGTTCTAAGACATTTCCTTCTAAATCGAGTAACGTTTCTATGGATACGACAGGATTTTCTTTTGGGATACGACAATCTCATTTCCGATCCACTAATCCTTCTTTACTGCATCCCTCACTCCCACGCATTGAAGAATTCACACGCAAATTGCGTCGCTATGAAATACGAGTACTATGAGTTCTAAGACATTTCCTTGTAAATCGAGTAACGTTTCTATGGATACGACAGGATTTTCTTTTGGGATACGACAATCTCATTTCCGATCCACTAATCCTTCTTTACTGCACCCCTCACTCCCACACATTGAAGAATTCACACGCAAATTGCGTCGCTATGAAATACGAGTACTATGTGTTCCAAGACATTTCCTTCTAAATCGAGTAACGTTTCTATGGAAACGACAGGATTTTCTATTGGGATACGACAATCACATTTCCGATCCACTAATCCTTCTTTACTGCATCCCTCACTCCCACACATTGGCGAATTCACACGGAAATTGCGTCGCTATGAAATACGAGTACTATGTGTTCTAAGACATTTCCTTCTAAATCGAGTAACGTTTCTATGGAAACGACAGGATTTTCCTTTAAGATACGATAATCACATTTCCGATCCACTAATCCTTCTTTACTGCATCCCTCACTCCCACACATTGACGAATTCACACGGAAATTGCTTCGCTATGAAATACGAGAATTATGTGTTCTAAGACATTTCCTTCTAAATCGCGTAACGTTTCTAGGGAAACGACAGGATTTTCTTTTGTGATACGACAATCTCATTTCCGATCCACTAATCCTTCTTTACTGCATCCCTCACTCCCAAACATTGACGAATTCACACGGAAATTGCGTCGCTATGAAATACGAGTACTATGTGTTCTAAGACATTTCCTTCTAAATCGAGTAACGTTTCTATGGAAACGACAGGATTTTCTTTTGGGATACGACAATCACATTTCCGATCCACTAATCCTTCTTTACTGCATCCCTCACTCCCACACATTGAAGAATTCACACGCAAATTGCGTCGCTATGAAATACGAGTACTATGAGTTCTAAGACATTTCCTTGTAAATCGAGTAACGTTTCTATGGATACGACAGGATTTTCTTTTGAGGTACGACAATCTCATTTCCGATCCACTAATCTTTCTTTACTGCATCCCTCACTCCCAAACATTGACGAATTCACACGGAAATTGCGTCGCTATGAAATACGAGTACTATGTGTTCTAAGACATTTCCTTCTAAATCGAGTAACATTCCTATGGAAACGACAGGATTTTCTTTTGGGATACGACAATCACATTTCCGATCCACTAATCCTTCTTTACTGCATCCCTCACTCCCACACATTGGCGAATTCACACGGAAATTGCGTCGCTATGAAATACGAGTACTATGTGTTCTAAGACATTTCCTTATAAATCGAGTAACGTTTCTATGGAAACGACAGGATTTTCTTTTGGGATACGACAATCTCATTTATGATCCACTAATCCTTCTTTACTGCATCCCTCACTCCCACACATTGACGAATTCACACGGAAATTCCGTCGCTACAAAATACGAGTATTATGTGTTCTAAGACATTTCCTTCTAAATCGAGTAACGTTTCTATGGATACGACAGGATTTTCTTTTGGGATACGACAATCTGATTTCCGATCCACTAATCCTTCTGTACTGCATCCCTTACTCCCACACATTGAAGAATTCACACGCAAATTGCGTCGCTATGAAATACGAGTACTATGTGTTCTAAGACATTTCCTTCTAAATCGAGTAACGTTTCTATGGAAACGACAGGATTTTCTTTTGGGATACGACAATCACATTTCCGATCCACTAATCCTTCTTTACTGCATCCCTCACTCCCACACATTGGCGAATTCACATGGAAATTGCGTCGCTATGAAATACGAGTACTATGTGTTCTAAGACATTTCCTTCTAAATCGAGTAACGTTTCTATGGAAACGACAGGATTTTCCTTTAGGATACGATAATCACATTTCCGATCCACTAATCCTTCTTTACTGCATCCCTCACTCTTACACATTGACGAATTCACACGGAAATTGCTTCGCTATGAAATACGAGAATTATGTGTTCTAAGACATTTCCTTCTAAATCGCGTAACGTTTCTAGGGAAACGACAGGATTTTCTTTTGGGATACGACAATCTCATTTCCGATCCACTAATCCTTCTTTACTGCATCCCTCACTCCCACACATTGAAGAATTCACACGCAAATTGCGTCGCTATGAAATACGAGTACTATGTGTTCTAAGACATTTCCTTCTAAATCGAGTAACGTTTCTATGGAAACGACAGGATTTTCTTTTGGGATACGACAATCACATTTCCGATCCACTAATCCTTCTTTACTGCATCCCTCACTCCCACACATTGACGAATTCACACGGAAATTCCGTCGCTACAAAATACGAGTATTATGTGTTCTAAGACATTTCCTTCTAAATCGAGTAACGTTTCTATGGATACGACAGGATTTTCTTTTGGGATACGACAATCTCATTTCCGATCCACTAATCCTTCTTTACTGCATCCCTCACTCCCACACATTGAAGAATTCACACGCAAATTGCGTCGCTATGAAATACGAGTACTATGAGTTCTAAGACATTTCCTTGTAAATCGAGTAACGTTTCTATGGATACGACAGGATTTTCTTTTGGGATACGACAATCTCATTTCCGATCCACTAATCCTTCTTTACTGCATCCCTCACTCCCACACATTGAAGAATTCACACGCAAATTGCGTCGCTATGAAATACGAGTACTATGTGTTCCAAGACATTTCCTTCTAAATCGAGTAACGTTTCTATGGAAACGACAGGATTTTCTATTGGGATACGACAATCACATTTCCGATCCACTAATCCTTCTTTACTGCATCCCTCACTCCCACACATTGGCGAATTCACACGGAAATTGCGTCGCTATGAAATACGAGTACTATGTGTTCTAAGACATTTCCTTCTAAATCGAGTAACGTTTCTATGGAAACGACAGGATTTTCCTTTAAGATACGATAATCACATTTCCGATCCACTAATCCTTCTTTACTGCATCCCTCACTCCCACACATTGACGAATTCACACGGAAATTGCTTCGCTATGAAATACGAGAATTATGTGTTCTAAGACATTTCCTTCTAAATCGCGTAACCTTTCTAGGGAAACGACAGGATTTTCTTTTGTGATACGACAATCTCATTTCCGATCCACTAATCCTTCTTTACTGCATCCCTCACTCCCAAACATTGACGAATTCACACGGAAATTGCGTCGCTATGAAATACGAGTACTATGTGTTCTAAGACATTTCCTTCTAAATCGAGTAACGTTTCTATGGAAACGACAGGATTTTCTTTTGGGATACGACAATCACATTTCCGATCCACTAATCCTTCTTTACTGCATCCCTCACTCCCACACATTGAAGAATTCACACGCAAATTGCGTCGCTATGAAATACGAGTACTATGAGTTCTAAGACATTTCCTTGTAAATCGAGTAACGTTTCTATGGATACGACAGGATTTTCTTTTGGGATACAACAATCTCATTTCCGATCCACTAATCCTTCTTTACTGCATCCCTCACTCCAACACATTGAAGAATTCACACGCAAATTGCGTCGCTATGAAATACGAGTACTATGTGTTCTAAGACATTTCCTTCTAAATCGAGTAACGTTTCTATGGAAACGACAGGATTTTCTTTTGGGATACGACAATCACATTTCCGATCCACTAATCCTTCTTTACTGCATCCCTCACTCCCACACATTGACGAGTTCACACGGAAATTCCGTCGCTATGAAATACGAGTACTATGTGTTCTAAGACATTTCCTTCTTAATCGAGTAACGTTTCTATGGATACGACAGGATTTTCTTTTGGGATACGACAATCTCATTTCCGATCCACTAATCCTTCTTTACTGCATCCCTCACTCCCACACATTGACGAATTCACACGGAAATTGCGTCGCTATGAAATACGAGTACTATGAGTTCTAAGACATTTCCTTCTAAATCGAGTAACGTTTCTATGGAAACGACAGGATTTTCTTTTGGGATACGACAATCTCATTTCCGATCCACTAATCCTTCTTTACTGCATCCCTCACTCCCAAACATTGACGAATTCACACGGAAATTGCGTCGCTATGAAATACGAGTACTATGTGTTCTATGACATTTCCTTCTAAATCGAGTAACGTTTCTATGGAAACGACAGGATTTTCTTTTGGGATACGACAATCTCATTTCCGATCCTCTAATCCTTCTTTACTGCATCCCTCACTCCCAAACATTGACGAATTCACACGGAAATTGCGTCGCTATGAAATACGAGTACTATGTGTTCTAAGACATTTCCTTCTAAATCGAGTAACGTTTCTATGGAAACGACAGGATTTTCTTTTGGGATACGACAATCAGATTTCCGATCCACTAATCCTTCTTTACTGCTACCCTCACTCCCACACATTGACGATTTCACACGGAAATTCCGTCGCTATGAAATACGAGTACTATGTGTTCTAAGACATTTCCTTCTAAATGGAGTAACGTTTCTATGGAAACGACAGGATTTTCTTTTGGGATACGACAATCTCATTTCCGATCCACTAATCCTTCTTTACTGCATCCCTCACTCCCAAACATTGACGAATTCACACGGAAATTGCGTCGCTATGAAATACGAGTACTATGTGTTCTAAGACATTTCCTTCTAAATCGAGTAACGTTTCTATGGAAACGACAGGATTTTCCTTTAGGATACGATAATCACATTTCCGATCCACTAATCCTTCTTTACTGCATCCCTCACTCCCACACATTGACGAATTCACACGGAAATTGCGTCGCTATGAAATACGAGTACTATGTGTTCTAAGACATTTCCTTCTAAATCGAGTAACGTTTCTATGGAAACGACAGGATTTTCTTTTGGGATACGACAATCTCATTTCCGATCCACTAATCCTTCTTTACTGCATCCCTCACTCCCAAACATTGACGAATTCACACGGAAATTGCGTCGCTATGAAATACGAGTACTATGTGTTCTAAGACATTTCCTTCTAAATCGAGTAACGTTTCTATGGAAACGACAGGATTTCCTTTTGGGATACGACAATCACATTTCCGATCCACTAATCCTTCTTCACTGCATCCCTCACTCCCACACAATGACGAATTCACACGGAAATTGCGTCGGTATGAAATACGAGTACTACGTGTTCTAAGACATTTCCTGCTAAATCGAGTAACGTTTCTATGGAAACGACAGGATTTTCTTTTGGGATAAGACAATCTCATTTCCGATCCACTAATCTTTCTTTACTGCATCCCTCACTCCCACACATTGACGAGTTCACACGGAAATTCCGTCGCTATGAAATACGAGTACTATGTGTTCTAAGACATTTCCTTCTTAATCGAGTAACGTTTCTATGGATACGACAGGATTTTCTTTTGGGATACGACAATCTCATTTCCGATCCACTAATCCTTCTTTACTGCATCCCTCACTCCCACACATTGACGAATTCACACGGAAATTGCGTCGCTATGAAATACGAGTACTATGTGTTCTAAGACATTTCCTTCTAAATCGAGTAACGTTTCTATGGAAACGACAGGATTTTCTTTTGGGATACGACAATATCATTTCCGATCCACTAATCCTTCTTTACTGCATCCCTCACTCCCAAACATTGACGAATTCACACGGAAATTGCGTCGCTATGAAATACGAGTACTATGTGTTCTATGACATTTCCTTCTAAATCGAGTAACGTTTCTATGGAAACGACAGGATTTTCTTTTGGGATACGACAATCTCATTTCCGATCCTCTAATCCTTCTTTACTGCATCCCTCACTCCCAAACATTGACGAATTCACACGGAAATTGCGTCGCTATGAAATACGAGTACTATGTGTTCTAAGACATTTCCTTCTAAATCGAGTAACGTTTCTATGGAAACGACAGGATTTTCTTTTGGGATACGACAATCAGATTTCGGATCCACTAATCCTTCTTTACTGCTACCCTCACTCCCACACATTGACGAATTCACACGGAAATTCCGTCGCTATGAAATACGAGTACTATGTGTTCTAAGACATTTCCTTCTAAATGGAGTAACGTTTCTATGGAAACGACAGGATTTTCTTTTGGGATACGACAATCTCATTTCCGATCCACTAATCCTTCTTTACTGCATCCCTCACTCCCAAACATTGACCAATTCACACGGAAATTGCGTCGCTATGAAATACGAGTACTATGTGTTCTAAGACATTTCCTTCTAAATCGAGTAACGTTTCTATGGAAACGACAGGATTTTCCTTTAGGATACGATAATCACATTTCCGATCCACTAATCCTTCTTTACTGCATCCCTCACTCCCACACATTGACGAATTCACACGGAAATTGCGTCGCTATGAAATACGAGTACTATGTGTTCTAAGACATTTCCTTCTAAATCGAGTAACGTTTCTATGGAAACGACAGGATTTTCTTTTGGGATACGACAATCTCATTTCCGATCCACTAATCCTTCTTTACTGCATCCCTCACTCCCAAACATTGACAAATTCACACGGAAATTGCGTCGCTATGAAATACGAGTACTATGTGTTCTAAGACATTTCCTTCTAAATCGAGTAACGTTTCTATGGAAACGACAGGATTTCCTTTTGGGATACGACAATCACATTTCCGATCCACTAATCCTTCTTCACTGCATCCCTCACTCCCACACAATGACGAATTCACACGGAAATTGCGTCGGTATGAAATACGAGTACTACGTGTTCTAAGACATTTCCTGCTAAATCGAGTAACGTTTCTATGGAAACGACAGGATTTTCTTTTGGGATACGACAATCTCATTTCCGATCCACTAATCTTTCTTTACTGCATCCCTCACTCCCAAACATTGACGAATTCACACGGAAATTTCGTCGCTATGAAATACGAATACTATGTGTTCTAAGACATTTCCTTCTAAATCGAGTAACGTTTCTATGGAAACGACAGGATTTTCTTTTGGGATACCACAATCACATTTCCGATCCACAAATCCTTGTTTACTGCATCCCTCACTCCCACACATTGGCGAATTCACACGGAAATTGCGTCGCTCTGAAATACGAGTGCTATGTGTTCTAAGACATTTCCTTCTAAATCGAGTAACGTTTCTATGGAAACGACAGGATTTTCCTTTAGGATACGATAATCACATTTCCGATCCACTAATCCTTCTTTACTGCATCCCTCACTCCCACACATTGACGAATTCAAACGGAAATTGCGTCGCTATGAAATACGAGTACTATGTGTTCTAAGACACTTCTTTCTAAATCGAGTAACGTTTCTATGGAAACGACAGGATTTTCTTTTGGGATACAACAATCTCAATTCCGATCCACTACTCCTTCTTTACTGCATCCCTCACTCCCACACATTGACGAATTCACACGGAAATTGCGTCGCTATGAAATACGAGTACTATGTGTTTTAAGACATTTCCTTCTAAATCGAGTAACGTTTCTATGGAAACGACGGGATTTTCTTTTGGGATACGACAATCACATTTCCGATCCACTAATCCTTCTTTACTGCATCCCTCACTCCCACACATTGACGAATTCGCACGGAAATTCCGTCGCTATGAAATACGAGTACTATGTGTTCTAAGACATTTCCTTCTAAATTGAGTAACGTGTCTATGGAGACGACAGGATTTTCTTTTGGGATACGACAATCACATTTCCGATCCACTAATCCTTCCTTACTGCATCCCTCACTCAAAAACATTGACGAATTCACACGGAAATTGCGTCGCTATGAAATACGAGTACTATGTGTTCTAAGACATTTCCTTCTAAATCGAGTAACGTTTCTATGGAAACGACAGGATTTTCTTTTGGGATACGACAGTCTCATTTCCGATCCACTAATCCTTCTTTACTGCATCCCTCACTCCCAAACATTGACGAATTCACACGGAAACTGCGTCGCAATGAAATACGAGTACTATGTGTTCTAAGACATTTCCTTCTAAATCGAGTAACGTCTCTATTGAAACGACAGGATTTTCTTTTGGGATTCGACAATCACATTTCCGATCCACTAATCCTTCTTTACTGCATCCCTCACTCCCACACATTGACGACTTCACACGGAAATTGCGTCGATATGAAATACGAGTACTATGTGTTCTAAGACATTTCCTTCTAAATCGAGTAACGTTTCTATGGAAACGACAGGATTTTCTTTTGGGATACGACAATCTCATTTCCGATCCACTAATCCTTCTTTACTGCCTCCCTCACTCCCACACATTGAAGAATTCACGCGGAAATTGCGTCGCTATGAAATACGAGTAATATCTGTTCTAAGACATTTCCTTGTAAATCGAGTAACGTTTCTATGGAAACGACAGGATTATCTTTTGGGATACGACAATCACATTTCCGATCCACTAACCCTTCTTTACTGCATCCCTCACTCCCACACATTGACGAATTCACACGGAAATTGCTTCGCTATGAAATACGAGTACTATGTGTTCTAAGACATTTCCTTCTAAATCGAATAACGTTTCTATGGAAACGACAGGATTATCTTTTGGGATACGACAATCACATTTCCGATCCACTAATCCTTCTTTACTGCATCCCTCACTCCCACACATTGGCGAATTCACACGGAAATTGCGTCGCTATGAAATACGAGTACTATGTGTTCTAAGACATTTCCTTCTAAATCGAGTAACGTTTCTATGGAAACGACAGGATTTTCCTTTAGGATACGATAATCACATTTCCGATCCACTAATCCTTCTTTACTGCATCCCTCACTCCCACACATTGACGAATTCACACGGAAATTGCTTCGCTATGAAATACGAGTACTATGTGTTATAAGACATTTCCTTCTAAATCGAGTAACGTTTCTATGGAAACGACAGGATTTTCTTTTGGGATACGACAATCTCATTTCCGATCCACTAATCCTTCTTTACTGCATCCCTCACTCCCAAACATTGACGAATTCACACGGAAATTGCGTCGCAATGTAATACGAGTACTATTTGTTCTAAGACATTTCCTTCTAAATCGAGTAACGTCTCTATTGAAACGACCGGATTTTCTTTTCGGATACGACAATCACATTTCCGATCCACTAATCCTTCTTTACTGCATCCCTCACTCCCACACATTGACGAATTCACACGGAAATTGCGTCGCTATGAAATACGAGTACTATGTGTTCTAAGACATTTCCTTCTAAATCGAGTAACGTTTCTATGGAAACGACAGGATTTTCTTTTGGGATACGACAATCTCATTTCCGATCCACTAATCCTTCTTTACTGCATCCCTCACTCCCAAACATTGACAAATTCACACGGAAATTGCGTCGCTATGAAATACGAGTACTATGTGTTCTAAGACATTTCCTTCTAAATCGAGTAACGTTTCTATGGAAACGACAGGATTTCCTTTTGGGATACGACAATCACATTTCCGATCCACTAATCCTTCTTCACTGCATCCCTCACTCCCACACAATGACGAATTCACACGGAAATTGCGTCGGTATGAAATACGAGTACTACGTGTTCTAAGACATTTCCTGCTAAATCGAGTAACGTTTCTATGGAAACGACAGGATTTTCTTTTGGGATACGACAATCTCATTTCCGATCCACTAATCTTTCTTTACTGCATCCCTCACTCCCAAACATTGACGAATTCACACGGAAATTTCGTCGCTATGAAATACGAATACTATGTGTTCTAAGACATTTCCTTCTAAATCGAGTAACGTTTCTATGGAAACGACAGGATTTTCTTTTGGGATACCACAATCACATTTCCGATCCACAAATCCTTCTTTACTGCATCCCTCACTCCCACACATTGGCGAATTCACACGGAAATTGCGTCGCTATGAAATACGAGTGCTATGTGTTCTAAGACATTTCCTTCTAAATCGAGTAACGTTTCTATGGAAACGACAGGATTTTCCTTTAGGATACGATAATCACATTTCCGATCCACTAATCCTTCTTTACTGCATCCCTCACTCCCACACATTGACGAATTCAAACGGAAATTGCGTCGCTATGAAATACGAGTACTATGTGTTCTAAGACACTTCTTTCTAAATCGAGTAACGTTTCTATGGAAACGACAGGATTTTCTTTTGGGATACAACAATCTCAATTCCGATCCACTACTCCTTCTTTACTGCATCCCTCACTCCCACACATTGACGAATTCACACGGAAATTGCGTCGCTATGAAATACGAGTACTATGTGTTTTAAGACATTTCCTTCTAAATCGAGTAACGTTTCTATGGAAACGACGGGATTTTCTTTTGGGATACGACAATCACATTTCCGATCCACTAATCCTTCTTTACTGCATCCCTCACTCCCACACATTGACGAATTCGCACGGAAATTCCGTCGCTATGAAATACGAGTACTATGTGTTCTAAGACATTTCCTTCTAAATTGAGTAACGTGTCTATGGAGACGACAGGATTTTCTTTTGGGATACGACAATCACATTTCCGATCCACTAATCCTTCCTTACTGCATCCCTCACTCAAAAACATTGACGAATTCACACGGAAATTGCGTCGCTATGAAATACGAGTACTATGTGTTCTAAGACATTTCCTTCTAAATCGAGTAACGTTTCTATGGAAACGACAGGATTTTCTTTTGGGATACGACAATCTCATTTCCGATCCACTAATCCTTCTTTACTGCATCCCTCACTCCCAAACATTGACGAATTCACACGGAAACTGCGTCGCAATGAAATACGAGTACTATGTGTTCTAAGACATTTCCTTCTAAATCGAGTAACGTCTCTATTGAAACGACAGGATTTTCTTTTGGGATTCGACAATCACATTTCCGATCCACTAATCCTTCTTTACTGCATCCCTCACTCCCACACATTGACGACTTCACACGGAAATTGCGTCGGTATGAAATACGAGTACTATGTGTTCTAAGACATTTCCTTCTAAATCGAGTAACGTTTCTATGGAAACGACAGGATTTTCTTTTGGGATACGACAATCTCATTTCCGATCCACTAATCCTTCTTTACTGCCTCCCTCACTCCCACACATTGAAGAATTCACGCGGAAATTGCGTCGCTATGAAATACGAGTAATATCTGTTCTAAGACATTTCCTTGTAAATCGAGTAACGTTTCTATGGAAACGACAGGATTATCTTTTGGGATACGACAATCACATTTCCGATCCACTAACCCTTCTTTACTGCATCCCTCACTCCCACACATTGACGAATTCACACGGAAATTGCTTCGCTATGAAATACGAGTACTATGTGTTCTAAGACATTTCCTTCTAAATCGAATAACGTTTCTATGGAAACGACAGGATTATCTTTTGGGATACGACAATCACATTTCCGATCCACTAATCCTTCTTTACTGCATCCCTCACTCCCACACATTGGCGAATTCACACGGAAATTGCGTCGCTATGAAATACGAGTACTATGTGTTCTAAGACATTTCCTTCTAAATCGAGTAACGTTTCTATGGGAACGACAGGATTTTCCTTTAGGATACGATAATCACATTTCCGATCCACTAATCCATCTTTACTGCATCCCTCACTCCCACACATTGACGAATTCACACGGAAATTGCTTCGCTATGAAATACGAGTACTATGTGTTATAAGACATTTCCTTCTAAATCGAGTAACGTTTCTATGGAAACGACAGGATTTTCTTTTGGGATACGACAATCTCATTTCCGATCCACTAATCCTTCTTTACTGCATCCCTCACTCCCAAACATTGACGAATTCACACGGAAATTGCGTCGCAATGTAATACGAGTACTATTTGTTCTAAGACATTTCCTTCTAAATCGAGTAACGTCTCTATTGAAACGACAGGATTTTCTTTTCGGATACGACAATCACATTTCCGATCCACTAATCCTTCTTTACTGCATCCCTCACTCCCACACATTGACGACTTCACACGGAAATTGCGTCGGTATGAAATACGAGTACTATGTGTTCTAAGACATTTCCTTCTAAATCGAGTAACGTTTCTATGGAAACGACATGATTTTCTTTTGGGATACGACAATCTCATTTCTGATCCACTAATCCTTCTTTACTGCATCCCTCACTCCCACACATTGACGAATTCACACGGAAATTCCGTCGCTACGAAATACGAGTACTATGTGTTCTAAGACATTTCCTTCTAAATCGAGTAACGTTTCTATGGAAACGACAGGATTTTCTTTTGGGATACGACAATCTCATTTCCGATCCACTAATCCTTCTTTACTGCCTCCCTCACTCCCACACATTGAAGAATTCACGCGGAAATTGCGTCGCTATGAAATACGAGTAATATCTGTTCTAAGACATTTCCTTGTAAATCGAGTAACGTTTCTATGGAAACGACAGGATTATCTTTTGGGATACGACAATCACATTTCCGATCCACTAACCCTTCTTTACTGCATCCCTCACTCCCACACATTGACGATTTCACACGGAAATTGCTTCGCTATGAAATACGAGTACTATGTGTTCTAAGACATTTCCTTCTAAATCGAGTAACGTTTCTATGGAAACGACAGGATTTTCCTTTAGGATACGATAATCACATTTCCGATCCACTAATCCTTCTTTACTGCATCCCTCACTCCCACACATTGGCGAATTCACACGGAAATTGCGTCGCTATGAAATACGAGTACTATGTGTTCTAAGACATTTCCTTCTAAATCGAGTAACGTCTCTATGGAAACGACAGGATTTTCCTTTAGGATACGATAATCACATTTCCGATCCACTAATCCTTCTTTACTGCATCCCTCACTCCCACACATTGACGAATTCACACGGAAATTGCTTCGCTATGAAATACGAGTAGTATGTGTTCTAAGACATTTCCTTATAAATCGAGTAACGTTTCTATGGAAACGACAGGATTTTCTTTTGGGATACGACAATCTCATTTATGATCCACTAATCCTTCTTTACTGCATCCCTCACTCCCAAACATTGACGAATTCACAAGGAAATTGCGTTGCTATGAAATACGAGTACTATGTGTTCTAAGACATTTCCTTCTAAATCGAGTACCGTTTCTATGGAAACGACAGGATTTTCTTTTGGGATACGACAATCACATTTCCGATCCACTAATCCTTCTTTACTGCATCCCTCACTCCCACACCTTGACGAATTCACACGGAAATTCCGTCGCTACAAAATACGAGTATTATGTGTTCTAAGACATTTCCTTCTAAATCGAGTAACGTTTCTATGGATACGACAGGATTTTCTTTTGGGATACGACAATCTGATTTCCGATCCACTAATCCTTCTGTACTGCATCCCTTACTCCCACACATTGAAGAATTCACACGCAAATTGCGTCGCTATGAAATACGAGTACTATGAGTTCTAAGACATTTCCTTGTAAATCGAGTAACGTTTCTATGGATACGACAGGATTTTCTTTTGGGATACGACAATCTCATTTCCGATCCACTAATCCTTCTTTACTGCATCCCTCACTCCCACACATTGAAGAATTCACACGCAAATTGCGTCGCTATGAAATACGAGTACTATGTGTTCTAAGACATTTCCTTCTAAATCGCGTAACGTTTCTAGGGAAACGACTGGATTTTCTTTTGGGATACGACAATCTCATTTCCGATCCACTAATCCTTCTTTACTGCATCCCTCACTCCCACACATTGAAGAATTCACACGCAAATTGCGTCGCTATGAAATACGAGTACTATGTGTTCTAAGACATTTCCTTCTAAATCGAGTAACGTTTCTATGGAAACGACAGGATTTTCTTTTGGGATACGACAATCACATTTCCGATCCACTAATCCTTCTTTACTGCATCCCTCACTCCCACACATTGACGAATTCACACGGAAATTCCGTCGCTACAAAATACGAGTATTATGTGTTCTAAGACATTTCCTTCTAAATCGAGTAACGTTTCTATGGATACGACAGGATTTTCTTTTGGGATACGACAATCTCATTTCCGATCCACTAATCCTTCTTTACTGCATCCCTCACTCCCACACATTGAAGAATTCACACGCAAATTGCGTCGCTATGAAATACGAGTACTATGAGTTCTAAGACATTTCCTTGTAAATCGAGTAACGTTTCTATGGATACGACAGGATTTTCTTTTGGGATACGACAATCTCATTTCCGATCCACTAATCCTTCTTTACTGCATCCCTCACTCCCACACATTGAAGAATTCACACGCAAATTGCGTCGCTATGAAATACGAGTACTATGTGTTCCAAGACATTTCCTTCTAAATCGAGTAACGTTTCTATGGAAACGACAGGATTTTCTATTGGGATACGACAATCACATTTCCGATCCACTAATCCTTCTTTACTGCATCCCTCACTCCCACACATTGGCGAATTCACACGGAAATTGCGTCGCTATGAAATACGAGTACTATGTGTTCTGAGACATTTCCTTCTAAATCGAGTAACGTCTCTATGGAAACGACAGGATTTTAATTTAAGATACGATAATCACATTTCCGATCCACTAATCCTTCTTTACTGCATCCCTCACTCCCACACATTGACGAATTCACACGGAAATTGCTTCGCTATGAAATACGAGAATTATGTGTTCTAAGACATTTCCTTCTAAATCGCGTAACGTTTCTAGGGAAACGACAGGATTTTCTTTTGTGATACGACAATCTCATTTCCGATCCACTAATCCTTCTTTACTGCATCCCTCACTCCCAAACATTGACGAATTCACACGGAAATTGCGTCGCTATGAAATACGAGTACTATGTGTTCTAAGACATTTCCTTCTAAATCGAGTAACGTTTCTATGGAAACGACAGGATTTTCTTTTGGGATACGACAATCACATTTCCGATCCACTAATCCTTCTTTACTGCATCCCTCACTCCCACACATTGACGAATTCACACGGAAATTCCGTCGCTACAAAATACGAGTATTATGTGTTCTAAGACATTTCCTTCTAAATCGAGTAACGTTTCAATGGATACGACAGGATTTTCTTTTGGGATACGACAATCTCATTTCCGATCCACTAATCCTTCTTTACTGCATTCCTCACTCCCACACATTGAAGAATTCACACGCAAATTGCGTCGCTATGAAATACGAGTACTATGAGTTCTAAGACATTTCCTTGTAAATCGAGTAACGTTTCTATGGATACGACAGGATTTTCTTTTGGGATACAACAATCTCATTTCCGATCCACTAATCCTTCTTTACTGCATCCCTCACTCCAACACATTGAAGAATTCACACGCAAATTGCGTCACTATGAAATACGAGTACTATGTGTTCTAAGACAACTACTTCTAAATCGAGTAACGTTTCTATGGAAACGACAGGATTTTCTTTTGGGATACGACAATCACATTTCCGATCCACTAATCCTTCTTTACTGCATCCCTCACTCCCACACATTGACGAATTCACACGGAAATTCCGTCGCTATGAAATACGAGTACTATGTGTTCTAAGACATTTCCTTCTTAATCGAGTAACGTTTCTATGGATATGACAGGATTTTCTTTTGGGATACGACAATCTCATTTCCGATCCACTAATCCTTCTTTACTGAATCCCTCACTCCGACACATTGACGAATTCACACGGAAATTGCGTCGCTATGAAATACGAGTACTATGTGTTCTAAGACATTTCCTTCTAAATCGAGTAACGTTTCTATGGAAACGACAGGATTTTCTTTTGGGATACGACAATCTCATTTCCGATCCACTAATCCTTCTTTACTGCATCCCTCACTCCCAAACATTGACGAATTCACACGGAAATTGCGTCGCTATGAAATACGAGTACTATGTGTTCTATGACATTTCCTTCTAAATCGAGTAACGTTTCTATGGAAACGACAGGATTTTCTTTTGGGATACGACAATCTCATTTGCGATCCTCTAATCCTTCTTTACTGCATCCCTTACTCCCAAACATTGACGAATTCACACGGAAATTGCGTCGCTTTGAAATACGAGTACTATGTGTTCTAAGACATTTCCTTCTAAATCGAGTAACGTTTCTATGGAAACGACAGGATTTTCTTTTGGGATACGACAATCAGATTTCCGATCCACTAATCCTTCTTTACTGCATCCCTCACTCCCAAACATTGACCAATTCACACGGAAATTGCGTCGCTATGAAATACGAGTACTATGTGTTCTAAGACATTTCCTTCTAAATCGAGTAACGTTTCTATGGAAACGACAGGATTTTCTTTTGGGATACGACAATCTCATTTCCGATCCACTAATCCTTCTTTACTGCATCCCTCACTCCCAAACATTGACGAATTCACACGGAAATTGCGTCGCTATGAAATACGAGTACTATGTGTTCTAAGACATTTCCTTCTAAATCGAGTAACGTTTCTATGGAAACGACAGGATTTTCTTTTGGGATACGACAATCACATTTCCGATCCACTAATCCTTCTTCACTGCATCCCTCACTCCCACACAATGACGAATTCACACGGAAATTGCGTCGGTATGAAATACGAGTACTACGTGTTCTAAGACATTTCCTGCTAAATCGAGTAACGTTTCTATGGAAACGACAGGATTTTCTTTTGGGATACGACAATCTCATTTCCGATCCACTAATCTTTCTTTACTGCATCCCTCACTCCCAAACATTGACGAATTCACACGGAAATTGCGTCGCTATGAAATACGAGTACTATGTGTTCTAAGGCATTTCCTTCTAAATCGAGTAACGTTTCTATGGAAACGACAGGATTTTCTTTTGGGATACCACAATCACATTTCCGATCCACAAATCCTTCTTTACTGCATCCCTCACTCCCACACATTGGCGAATTCACACGGAAATTGCGTCGCTATGAAATACGAGTGCTATGTGTTCTAAGACATTTCCTTCTAAATCGAGTAACGTTTCTATGGAAACGACAGGATTTTCCTTTAGGATACGATAATCACATTTCCGATCCACTAATCCTTCTTCACTGCATCGCTCACTCCCACACATTGACGAATTCAAACGGAAATTGCGTCGCTATGAAATACGAGTACTATGTGTTCTAAGACACTTCTTTCTAAATCGAGTAACGTTTCTATGGAAACGACAGGATTTTCTTTTGGGATACGACAATCTCAATTCCGATCCACTACTCCTTCTTTACTGCATCCCTCACTCCCCACATTGACGAATTCACACGGAAATTGCGTCGCTATGAAATACAAGTACTATGTGTTTTAAGACATTTCCTTCTAAATCGAGTAACGTTTCTATGGAAACGACGGGATTTTCTTTTGGGATACGACAATCACATTTCCGATCCACTAATCCTTCTTTACTGCATCCCTCACTCCCACACATTGACGAATTCGCACGGAAATTCCGTCGCTATGAAATACGAGTACTATGTGTTCTAAGACATTTCCTTCTAAATTGAGTAACGTGACTATGGAGACGACAGGATTTTCTTTTGGGATACGACAATCACATTTCCGATCCACTAATCCTTCCTTACTGCATCCCTCACTCAAAAACATTGACGAATTCACACGGAAATTGCGTCGCTATGAAATACGAGTACTATGTGTTCTAAGACATTTCCTTCTAAATCGAGTAACGTTTCTATGGAAACGACAGGATTTTCTTTTGGGATACGACAATCTCATTTCCGATCCACTAATCCTTCTTTACTGCATCCCTCACTCCCAAACATTGACGAATTCACACGGAAATTGCGTCGCAATGAAATACGAGTACTATGTGTTCTAAGACATTTCCTTCTAAATCGAGTAACGTCTCTATTGAAACGACAGGATTTTCTTTTGGGATTCGACAATCACATTTCCGATCCACTAATCCTTCTTTACTGCATCCCTCACTCCCACACATTGACGACTTCACACGGAAATTGCGTCGGTATGAAATACGAGTACTATGTGTTCTAAGACATTTCCTTCTAAATCGAGTAACGTTTCTATGGAAACGACAGGATTTTCTTTTGGGATACGACAATCTCATTTCCGATCCACTAATCCTTCTTTACTGCCTCCCTCACTCCCACACATTGAAGAATTCACGCGGAAATTGCGTCGCTATGAAATACGAGTAATATCTGTTCTAAGACATTTCCTTGTAAATCGAGTAACGTTTCTATGGAAACGACAGGATTATCTTTTGGGATACGACAATCACATTTCCGATCCACTAACCCTTCTTTACTGCATCCCTCACTCCCACACATTGACGAATTCACACGGAAATTGCTTCGCTATGAAATACGAGTACTATGTGTTCTAAGACATTTCCTTCTAAATCGAGTAACGTTTCTACGGAAACGACAGGATTATCTTTTGGGATACGACAATCACATTTCCGATCCACTAATCCTTCTTTACTGCATCCCTCACTCCCACACATTGGCGAATTCACACGGAAATTGCGTCGCTATGAAATACGAGTACTATGTGTTCTAAGACATTTCCTTCTAAATCGAGTAACGTTTCTATGGAAACGACAGGATTTTCCTTTAGGATACGATAATCACATTTCCGATCCACTAATCCTTCTTTACTGCATCCCTCACTCCCACACATTGACGAATTCACACGGAAATTGCTTCGCTATGTAATACGAGTACTATGTGTTCTAAGACATTTCCTTCTAAATCGAGTAACGTTTCTATGGAAACGACAGGATTTTCTTTTGGGATACGACAATCTCATTTCCGATCCACTAATCCTTCTTTACTGCATCCCTCACTCCCAAACATTGACGAATTCACACGGAAATTGCGTCGCAATGTAATACGAGTACTATTTGTTCTAAGACATTTCCTTCTAAATCGAGTAACGTCTCTATTGAAATGACAGGATTTTCTTTTGGGATACGACAATCACATTTCCGATCCACTAATCCTTCTTTACTGCATCCCTCACTCCCACACATTGACGAATTCACACGGAAATTGCGTCGCAATGTAATACGAGTACTATTTGTTCTAAGACATTTCCTTCTAAATCGAGTAACGTCTCTATTGAAACGACAGGATTTTCTTTTCGGATACGACAATCACATTTCCGATCCACTAATCCTTCTTTACTGCATCCCTCACTCCCACACATTGACGACTTCACACGGAAATTGCGTCGGTATGAAATACGAGTACTATGTGTTCTAAGACATTTCCTTCTAAATCGAGTAACGTTTCTATGGAAACGACATGATTTTCTTTTGGGATACGACAATCTCATTTCTGATCCACTAATCCTTCTTTACTGCATCCCTCACTCCCACACATTGACGAATTCACACGGAAATTCCGTCGCTACGAAATACGAGTACTATGTGTTCTAAGACATTTCCTTCTAAATCGAGTAACGTTTCTATGGAAACGACAGGATTTTCTTTTGGGATACGACAATCTCATTTCCGATCCACTAATCCTTCTTTACTGCCTCCCTCACTCCCACACATTGAAGAATTCACGCGGAAATTGCGTCGCTATGAAATACGAGTAATATCTGTTCTAAGACATTTCCTTGTAAATCGAGTAACGTTTCTATGGAAACGACAGGATTATCTTTTGGGATACGACAATCACATTTCCGATCCACTAACCCTTCTTTACTGCATCCCTCACTCCCACACATTGACGATTTCACACGGAAATTGCTTCGCTATGAAATACGAGTACTATGTGTTCTAAGACATTTCCTTCTAAATCGAGTAACGTTTCTATGGAAACGACAGGATTTTCCTTTAGGATACGATAATCACATTTCCGATCCACTAATCCTTCTTTACTGCATCCCTCACTCCCACACATTGGCGAATTCACACGGAAATTGCGTCGCTATGAAATACGAGTACTATGTGTTCTAAGACATTTCCTTCTAAATCGAGTAACGTTTCTATGGAAACGACAGGATTTTCCTTTAGGATACGATAATCACATTTCCGATCCACTAATCCTTCTTTACTGCATCCCTCACTCCCACACATTGACGAATTCACACGGAAATTGCTTCGCTATGAAATACGAGTAGTATGTGTTCTAAGACATTTCCTTATAAATCGAGTAACGTTTCTATGGAAACGACTGGATTTTCTTTTGGGATACGACAATCACATTTCCGATCCACTAATCCTTCTTTACTGCATCCCTCACTCCCACACCTTGACGAATTCACACGGAAATTCCGTCGCTACAAAATACGAGTATTATGTGTTCTAAGACATTTCCTTCTAAATCGAGTAACGTTTCTATGGATACGACAGGATTTTCTTTTGGGATACGACAATCTGATTTCCGATCCACTAATCCTTCTGTACTGCATCCCTTACTCCCACACATTGAAGAATTCACACGCAAATTGCGTCGCTATGAAATACGAGTACTATGAGTTCTAAGACATTTCCTTGTAAATCGAGTAACGTTTCTATGGATACGACAGGATTTTCTTTTGGGATACGACAATCTCATTTCCGATCCACTAATCCTTCTTTACTGCATCCCTCACTCCCACACATTGAAGAATTCACACGCAAATTGCGTCGCTATGAAATACGAGTACTATGTGTTCTAAGACATTTCCTTCTAAATCGCGTAACGTTTCTAGGGAAACGACTGGATTTTCTTTTGGGATACGACAATCTCATTTCCGATCCACTAATCCTTCTTTACTGCATCCCTCACTCCCACACATTGAAGAATTCACACGCAAATTGCGTCGCTATGAAATACGAGTACTATGTGTTCTAAGACATTTCCTTCTAAATCGAGTAACGTTTCTATGGAAACGACAGGATTTTCTTTTGGGATACGACAATCACATTTCCGATCCACTAATCCTTCTTTACTGCATCCCTCACTCCCACACATTGACGAATTCACACGGAAATTCCGTCGCTACAAAATACGAGTATTATGTGTTCTAAGACATTTCCTTCTAAATCGAGTAACGTTTCTATGGATACGACAGGATTTTCTTTTGGGATACGACAATCTCATTTCCGATCCACTAATCCTTCTTTACTGCATCCCTCACTCCCACACATTGAAGAATTCACACGCAAATTGCGTCGCTATGAAATACGAGTACTATGAGTTCTAAGACATTTCCTTGTAAATCGAGTAACGTTTCTATGGATACGACAGGATTTTCTTTTGGGATACGACAATCTCATTTCCGATCCACTAATCCTTCTTTACTGCATCCCTCACTCCCACACATTGAAGAATTCACACGCAAATTGCGTCGCTATGAAATACGAGTACTATGTGTTCCAAGACATTTCCTTCTAAATCGAGTAACGTTTCTATGGAAACGACAGGATTTTCTATTGGGATACGACAATCACATTTCCGATCCACTAATCCTTCTTTACTGCATCCCTCACTCCCACACATTGGCGAATTCACACGGAAATTGCGTCGCTATGAAATACGAGTACTATGTGTTCTAAGACATTTCCTTCTAAATCGAGTAACGTCTCTATGGAAACGACAGGATTTTAATTTAAGATACGATAATCACATTTCCGATCCACTAATCCTTCTTTACTGCATCCCTCACTCCCACACATTGACGAATTCACACGGAAATTGCTTCGCTATGAAATACGAGAATTATGTGTTCTAAGACATTTCCTTCTAAATCGCGTAACGTTTCTAGGGAAACGACAGGATTTTCTTTTGTGATACGACAATCTCATTTCCGATCCACTAATCCTTCTTTACTGCATCCCTCACTCCCAAACATTGACGAATTCACACGGAAATTGCGTCGCTATGAAATACGAGTACTATGTGTTCTAAGACATTTCCTTCTAAATCGAGTAACGTTTCTATGGAAACGACAGGATTTTCTTTTGGGATACGACAATCACATTTCCGATCCACTAATCCTTCTTTACTGCATCCCTCACTCCCACACATTGACGAATTCACACGGAAATTCCGTCGCTACAAAACACGAGTATTATGTGTTCTAAGACATTTCCTTCTAAATCGAGTAACGTTTCAATGGATACGACAGGATTTTCTTTTGGGATACGACAATCTCATTTCCGATCCACTAATCCTTCTTTACTGCATTCCTCACTCCCACACATTGAAGAATTCACACGCAAATTGCGTCGCTATGAAATACGAGTACTATGAGTTCTAAGACATTTCCTTGTAAATCGAGTAACGTTTCTATGGATACGACAGGATTTTCTTTTGGGATACAACAATCTCATTTCCGATCCACTAATCCTTCTTTACTGCATCCCTCACTCCAACACATTGAAGAATTCACACGCAAATTGCGTCACTATGAAATACGAGTACTATGTGTTCTAAGACAACTACTTCTAAATCGAGTAACGTTTCTATGGAAACGACAGGATTTTCTTTTGGGATACGACAATCACATTTCCGATCCACTAATCCTTCTTTACTGCATCCCTCACTCCCACACATTGACGAATTCACACGGAAATTCCGTCGCTATGAAATACGAGTACTATGTGTTCTAAGACATTTCCTTCTTAATCGAGTAACGTTTCTATGGATACGACAGGATTTTCTTTTGGGATACGACAATCTCATTTCCGATCCACTAATCCTTCTTTACTGAATCCCTCACTCCGACACATTGACGAATTCACACGGAAATTGCGTCGCTATGAAATACGAGTACTATGTGTTCTAAGACATTTCCTTCTAAATCGAGTAACGTTTCTATGGAAACGACAGGATTTTCTTTTGGGATACGACAATCTCATTTCCGATCCACTAATCCTTCTTTACTGCATCCCTTACTCCCAAACATTGACGAATTCACACGGAAATTGCGTCGCTATGAAATACGAGTACTATGTGTTCTATGACATTTCCTTCTAAATCGAGTAACGTTTCTATGGAAACGACAGGATTTTCTTTTGGGATACGACAATCTCATTTGCGATCCTCTAATCCTTATTTACTGCATCCCTTACTCCCAAACATTGACGAATTCACACGGAAATTGCGTCGCTTTGAAATACGAGTACTATGTGTTCTAAGACATTTCCTTCTAAATCGAGTAACGTTTCTATGGAAACGACAGGATTTTCTTTTGGGATACGACAATCAGATTTCCGATCCACTAATCCTTCTTTACTGCATCCCTCACTCCCAAACATTGACCAATTCACACGGAAATTGCGTCGCTATGAAATACGAGTACTATGTGTTCTAAGACATTTCCTTCTAAATCGAGTAACGTTTCTATGGAAACGACAGGATTTTCTTTTGGGATACGACAATCACATTTCCGATCCACTAATCCTTCTTTACTGCATCCCTCACTCCCACACATTGAAGAATTCACACGCAAATTGCGTCGCTACAAAATACGAGTATTATGTGTTCTAAGACATTTCCTTCTAAATCGAGTAACGTTTCAATGGATACGACAGGATTTTCTTTTGGGATACGACAATCTCATTTCCGATCCACTAATCCTTCTTTACTGCATTCCTCACTCCCACACATTGAAGAATTCACACGCAAATTGCGTCGCTATGAAATACGAGTACTATGAGTTCTAAGACATTTCCTTGTAAATCGAGTAACGTTTCTATGGATACGACAGGATTTTCTTTTGGGATACAACAATCTCATTTCCGATCCACTAATCCTTCTTTACTGCATCCCTCACTCCAACACATTGAAGAATTCACACGCAAATTGCGTCACTATGAAATACGAGTACTATGTGTTCTAAGACAACTACTTCTAAATCGAGTAACGTTTCTATGGAAACGACAGGATTTTCTTTTGGGATACGACAATCACATTTCCGATCCACTAATCCTTCTTTACTGCATCCCTCACTCCCACACATTGACGAATTCACACGGAAATTCCGTCGCTATGAAATACGAGTACTATGTGTTCTAAGACATTTCCTTCTTAATCGAGTAACGTTTCTATGGATACGACAGGATTTTCTTTTGGGATACGACAATCTCATTTCCGATCCACTAATCCTTCTTTACTGAATCCCTCACTCCGACACATTGACGAATTCACACGGAAATTGCGTCGCTATGAAATACGAGTACTATGTGTTCTAAGACATTTCCTTCTAAATCGAGTAACGTTTCTATGGAAACGACAGGATTTTCTTTTGGGATACGACAATCTCATTTCCGATCCACTAATCCTTCTTTACTGCATCCCTCACTCCCAAACATTGACGAATTCACACGGAAATTGCGTCGCTATGAAATACGAGTACTATGTGTTCTATGACATTTCCTTCTAAATCGAGTAACGTTTCTATGGAAACGACAGGATTTTCTTTTGGGATACGACAATCTCATTTGCGATCCTCTAATCCTTCTTTACTGCATCCCTTACTCCCAAACATTGACGAATTCACACGGAAATTGCGTCGCTTTGAAATACGAGTACTATGTGTTCTAAGACATTTCCTTCTAAATCGAGTAACGTTTCTATGGAAACGACAGGATTTTCTTTTGGGATACGACAATCAGATTTCCGATCCACTAATCCTTCTTTACTGCATCCCTCACTCCCAAACATTGACCAATTCACACGGAAATTGCGTCGCTATGAAATACGAGTACTATGTGTTCTAAGACATTTCCTTCTAAATCGAGTAACGTTTCTATGGAAACGACAGGATTTTCTTTTGGGATACGACAATCTCATTTCCGATCCACTAATCCTTCTTTACTGCATCCCTCACTCCCACACATTGAAGAATTCACACGCAAATTGCGTCGCTATGAAATACGAGTACTATGAGTTCTAAGACATTTCCTTGTAAATCGAGTAACGTTTCTATGGATACGACAGGATTTTCTTTTGGGATACAACAATCTCATTTCCGATCCACTAATCCTTCTTTACTGCATCCCTCACTCCAACACATTGAAGAATTCACACGCAAATTGCGTCACTATGAAATACGAGTACTATGTGTTCTAAGACAACTACTTCTAAATCGAGTAACGTTTCTATGGAAACGACAGGATTTTCTTTTGGGATACGACAATCACATTTCCGATCCACTAATCCTTCTTTACTGCATCCCTCACTCCCACACATTGACGAATTCACACGGAAATTCCGTCGCTATGAAATACGAGTACTATGTGTTCTAAGACATTTCCTTCTTAATCGAGTAACGTTTCTATGGATACGACAGGATTTTCTTTTGGGATACGACAATCTCATTTCCGATCCACTAATCCTTCTTTACTGAATCCCTCACTCCGACACATTGACGAATTCACACGGAAATTGCGTCGCTATGAAATACGAGTACTATGTGTTCTAAGACATTTCCTTCTAAATCGAGTAACGTTTCTATGGAAACGACAGGATTTTCTTTTGGGATACGACAATCTCATTTCCGATCCACTAATCCTTCTTTACTGCATCCCTCACTCCCAAACATTGACGAATTCACACGGAAATTGCGTCGCTATGAAATACGAGTACTATGTGTTCTATGACATTTCCTTCTAAATCGAGTAACGTTTCTATGGAAACGACAGGATTTTCTTTTGGGATACGACAATCTCATTTGCGATCCTCTAATCCTTCTTTACTGCATCCCTTACTCCCAAACATTGACGAATTCACACGGAAATTGCGTCGCTTTGAAATACGAGTACTATGTGTTCTAAGACATTTCCTTCTAAATCGAGTAACGTTTCTATGGAAACGACAGGATTTTCTTTTGGGATACGACAATCAGATTTCCGATCCACTAATCCTTCTTTACTGCATCCCTCACTCCCAAACATTGACCAATTCACACGGAAATTGCGTCGCTATGAAATACGAGTACTATGTGTTCTAAGACATTTCCTTCTAAATCGAGTAACGTTTCTATGGAAACGACAGGATTTTCTTTTGGGATACGACAATCTCATTTCCGATCCACTAATCCTTCTTTACTGCATCCCTCACTCCCAAACATTGACGAATTCACACGGAAATTGCGTCGCTATGAAATACGAGTACTATGTGTTCTAAGACATTTCCTTCTAAATCGAGTAACGTTTCTATGGAAACGACAGGATTTTCTTTTGGGATACGACAATCACATTTCCGATCCACTAATCCTTCTTCACTGCATCCCTCACTCCCACACAATGACGAATTCACACGGAAATTGCGTCGGTATGAAATACGAGTACTACGTGTTCTAAGACATTTCCTGCTAAATCGAGTAACGTTTCTATGGAAACGACAGGATTTTCTTTTGGGATACGACAATCTCATTTCCTATCCACTAATCTTTCTTTACTGCATCCCTCACTCCCAAACATTGACGAATTCACACGGAAATTGCGTCGCTATGAAATACGAGTACTATGTGTTCTAAGGCATTTCCTTCTAAATCGAGTAACGTTTCTATGGAAACGACAGGATTTTCTTTTGGGATACCACAATCACATTTCCGATCCACAAATCCTTCTTTACTGCATCCCTCACTCCCACACATTGGCGAATTCACACGGAAATTGCGTCGCTATGAAATACGAGTGCTATGTGTTCTAAGACATTTCCTTCTAAATCGAGTAACGTTTCTATGGAAACGACAGGATTTTCCTTTAGGATACGATAATCACATTTCCGATCCACTAATCCTTCTTTACTGCATCGCTCACTCCCACACATTGACGAATTCAAACGGAAATTGCGTCGCTATGAAATACGAGTACTATGTGTTCTAAGACACTTCTTTCTAAATCGAGTAACGTTTCTATGGAAACGACAGGATTTTCTTTTGGGATACGACAATCTCAATTCCGATCCACTACTCCTTCTTTACTGCATCCCTCACTCCCACACATTGACGAATTCACACGGAAATTGCGTCGCTATGAAATACGAGTACTATGTGTTTTAAGACATTTCCTTCTAAATCGAGTAACGTTTCTATGGAAACGACGGGATTTTCTTTTGGGATACGACAATCACATTTCCGATCCACTAATCCTTCTTTACTGCATCCCTCACTCCCACACATTGACGAATTCGCACGGAAATTCCGTCGCTATGAAATACGAGTACTATGTGTTCTAAGACATTTCCTTCTAAATTGAGTAACGTGACTATGGAGACGACAGGATTTTCTTTTGGGATACGACAATCACATTTCCGATCCACTAATCCTTCCTTACTGCATCCCTCACTCAAAAACATTGACGAATTCACACGGAAATTGCGTCGCTATGAAATACGAGTACTATGTGTTCTAAGACATTTCCTTCTAAATCGAGTAACGTTTCTATGGAAACGACAGGATTTTCTTTTGGGATACGACAATCTCATTTCCGATCCACTAATCCTTCATTACTGCATCCCTCACTCCCAAACATTGACGAATTCACACGGAAATTGCGTCGCAATGAAATACGAGTACTATGTGTTCTAAGACATTTCCTTCTAAATCGAGTAACGTCTCTATTGAAACGACAGGATTTTCTTTTGGGATTCGACAATCACATTTCCGATCCACTAATCCTTCTTTACTGCATCCCTCACTCCCACACATTGACGACTTCACACGGAAATTGCGTCGGTATGAAATACGAGTACTATGTGTTCTAAGACATTTCCTTCTAAATCGAGTAACGTTTCTATGGAAACGACAGGATTTTCTTTTGGGATACGACAATCTCATTTCCGATCCACTAATCCTTCTTTACTGCCTCCCTCACTCCCACACATTGAAGAATTCACGCGGAAATTGCGTCGCTATGAAATACGAGTAATATCTGTTCTAAGACATTTCCTTGTAAATCGAGTAACGTTTCTATGGAAACGACAGGATTATCTTTTGGGATACGACAATCACATTTCCGATCCACTAACCCTTCTTTACTGCATCCCTCACTCCCACACATTGACGAATTCACACGGAAATTGCTTCGCTATGAAATACGAGTACTATGTGTTCTAAGACATTTCCTTCTAAATCGAGTAACGTTTCTACGGAAACGACAGGATTATCTTTTGGGATACGACAATCACATTTCCGATCCACTAATCCTTCTTTACTGCATCCCTCACTCCCACACATTGGCGAATTCACACGGAAATTGCGTCGCTATGAAATACGAGTACTATGTGTTCTAAGACATTTCCTTCTAAATCGAGTAACGTTTCTATGGAAACGACAGGATTTTCCTTTAGGATACGATAATCACATTTCCGATCCACTAATCCTTCTTTACTGCATCCCTCACTCCCACACATTGACGAATTCACACGGAAATTGCTTCGCTATGTAATACGAGTACTATGTGTTCTAAGACATTTCCTTCTAAATCGAGTAACGTTTCTATGGAAACGACAGGATTTTCTTTTGGGATACGACAATCTCATTTCCGATCCACTAATCCTTCTTTACTGCATCCCTCACTCCCAAACATTGACGAATTCACACGGAAATTGCGTCGCAATGTAATACGAGTACTATTTGTTCTAAGACATTTCCTTCTAAATCGAGTAACGTCTCTATTGAAATGACAGGATTTTCTTTTGGGATACGACAATCACATTTCCGATCCACTAATCCTTCTTTACTGCATCCCTCACTCCCACACATTGACGACTTCACACGGAAATTGCGTCGGTATGAAATACGAGTACTATGTGTTCTAAGACATTTCCTTCTAAATCGAGTAACGTTTCTATGGAAACGACAGGATTTTCTTTTGCGATACGACAATCTCATTTCTGATCCACTAATCCTTCTTTACTGCATCCCTCACTCCCACACATTGACGAATTCACACGGAAATTCCGTCGCTACGAAATACGAGTATTATGTGTTCTAAGACATTTCCTTCTAAATCGAGTAACGTTTCTATGGAAACGACAGGATTTTCTTTTGGGATACGACAATCTCATTTCCGATCCACTAATCCTTCTTTACTGCCTCCCTCACTCCCACACATTGAAGAATTCACGCGGAAATTGCGTCGCTATGAAATACGAGTAATATCTGTTCTAAGACATTTCCTTGTAAATCGAGTAACGTTTCTATGGAAACGACAGGATTATTTTTTGGGATACGACAATCACATTTCCGATCCACTAACCCTTCTTTACTGCATCCCTCACTCCCACACATTGACGATTTCACACGGAAATTGCTTCGCTATGAAATACGAGTACTATGTGTTCTAAGACATTTCCTTCTAAATCGAGTAACGTTTCTATGGAAACGACAGGATTTTCTTTTGGGATACGACAATCTCATTTCCGATCCACTAATCCTTCTTTACTGCATCCCTCACTCCCAAACATTGACGAATTCACACGGAAATTGCGTCGCTATGAAATACGAGTACTATGTGTTCTAAGACATTTCCTTCTAAATCGAGTAACGTTTCTATGGAAACGAAAGGATTTTCTTTTGGGATACGACAATCACATTTCCGATCCACTAATCCTTCTTCACTGCATCCCTCACTCCCACACATTGACGAATTCACACGGAAATTGCGTCTCTATGAAATACGAGTACTATGTGTTCTAAGACATTTCCTTCTAAATCGAGTAACGTTTCTATGGAAACGACAGGATTTTCTTTTGAGGTACGACAATCTCATTTCCGATCCACTAATCTTTCTTTACTGCATCCCTCACTCCCAAACATTGACGAATTCACACGGAAATTGCGTCGCTATGAAATACGAGTCCTATGTGTTCTAAGACATTTCCTTCTAAATCGAGTAACGTATCTATGGAAGCGACAGGATTTTCTTTTGGGATACGACAATCACATTTCCGATCCACTAATCCTTCTTTACTGCATCCCCCACTCCCACACATTGGCGAATTCACACGGAAATTGCGTCGCTATGAAATACGAGTACTATGTGTTCTAAGACATTTCCTTCTAAATCGAGTAACGTTTCTATGGAAACGACAGGATTTTCCTTTAGGATACGATAATCACATTTCCGATCCACTAATCCTTCTTTACTGCATCCCTCACTCCCACACATTGACGAATTCACACGGAAATTGCGTCGCTATGAAATACGAGTACTATGTGTTCTAAGACATTTCCTTCTAAATCGAGTAACGTTTCTATGGAAACGAACGGATTTTCTTTTGGGATACGACAATCTCATTTCCGATCCACTAATCCTTCTTTACTGCATCCCTCACTCCCAAACATTGACGAATTCACACGGAAATTGCGTCGCTATGAAATACGAGTACTATGTGTTCTACGACATTTCCTTCTAAATCGAGTATCGTTCCTATGGAAACGTCAGGATTTTCTTTTGGGATACAACAATCTCAATTCCGATCCACTACTCCTTCATTACTGCATCCCTCACTGCCACACATTGACGAATTCACACGGAAATTACGTCGCTATGAAATACGAGTACTATTTGTTCTAAGACATTTCCTTCTAAATCGACTAACGTTTCTATGGAAACGACGGGATTTTCTTTTGGGATACGACAATCACATTTCCGATCCACTAATCCTTCTTCACTGCATCCCTCACTCCCACACATTGACGAATTCACACGGAAATTGCGTCGCTATGAAATACGAGTACTATGTGTTCTAAGACATTTCCTTCTAAACCGAGTAACGTTTCTATGGAAACGACAGGATTTTCTTTTATGATACGACAATCACATTTCCGATCCACTAATCCTTCTTTTTTTGCATCCCTCACCCCCACACATTGACGAATTCACACGGAAATTCCGTCGCTATGAAATACGAGTACTATGTGTTCTAAGACATTTCCTTCTTAATCGAGTAACGTTTCTATGGAAACGACAGGATTTTCTTTTGGGATACGACAATCTCATTTCCAATCCACTAATCCTTCTTTACTGCATCCCTCACTCCCACACATTGACGAATTCACACGGAAATTGCGTCGCTATGAAATACGAGTACTATGTGTTCTAAGACATTTCCTTCTAAATCGAGTAACGTTTCTATGGAAACGACAGGATTTTCTTTTGGGATACGACAATCTCAATTCCGATCCACTACTCCTTCTTTACTGCATCCCTCACTGCCACACATTGACGAATTCACACGGAAATTACGTCGCTATGAAATACGAGTACTATGTGTTCTAAGACATTTCCTTCTAAACCGAGTAACGTTTCTATGGAAACGACAGGATTTTCTTTTGGGATACGACAATCACATTTCCGATCCACTAATCCTTCTTTACTGCATCCCTCACTCCCACACATTGACGAATTCACACGGAAATTCCGTCGCTATGAAATACGAGTACTATGTGTTCTAAGACATTTCCTTCTTAATCGAGTAACGTTTCTATGGAAACGACAGGATTTTCTTTTGGGATACGACAATCTCATTTCCGATCCACTAATCCTTCTTTACTGCATCCCTCACTCCCACACATTGACGAATTCACACGGAAATTGCGTCGCTATGAAATACGAGTACTATGTGTTCTAAGACATTTCCTTCTAAATCGAGTAACGTTTCTATGGAAACGAACGGATTTTCTTTTGGGATACGACAATCTCATTTCCGATCCACTAATCCTTCTTTACTGCATCCCTCACTCCCAAACATTGACGAATTCACACGGAAATTGCGTCGCTATGCAATACGAGTACTATGTGTTCTACGACATTTCCTTCTAAATCGAGTATCGTTTCTATGGAAACGACAGGATTTTCTTTTGGGATACGACAATCTCAATTCCGATCCACTACTCCTTCATTACTGCATCCCTCACTGCCACACATTGACGAATTCACACGGAAATTACGTCGCTATGAAATACGAGTACTATGTGTTCTAAGACATTTCCTTCTAAATCGACTAACGTTTCTATGGAAACGACGGGATTTTCTTTTGGGATACGACAATCACATTTCCGATCCACTAATCCTTCTTCATTGCATCCCTCACTCCCACACATTGACGAATTCACACGGAAATTGCGTCGCTATGAAATACGAGTACTATGTGTTCTAAGACATTTCCTTCTAAACCGTGTAACGTTTCTATGGAAACGACAGGATTTTCTTTTGGGATACGACAATCACATTTCCGATCCACTAATCCTTCTTTACTGCATCCCTCACCCCCACACATTGACGAATTCACACGGAAATTCCGTCGCTATGAAATACGAGTACTATGTGTTCTAAGACATTTCCTTCTTAATCGAGTAACGTTTCTATGGAAACGACAGGATTTTCTTTTGGGATACGACAATCTCATTTCCGATCCACTAATCCTTCTTTACTGCATCCCTCACTCCCACACATTGACGAATTCACACGGAAATTGCGTCGCTATGAAATACGAGTACTATGTGTTCTAAGACATTTCCTTCTAAATCGAGTAACGTTTCTATGGAAACGACAGGATTTTCTTTTGGGATACGACAATCTCAATTCCGATCCACTATTCCTTCTTTACTGCATCCCTCACTGCCACACATTGACGAATTCACACGGAAATTACGTCGCTATGAAATACGAGTACTATGTGTTCCAGGACATTTCCTTCTAAATCGACTAACGTTTCTATGGAAACGACGGGATTTTCTTTTGGGATACGACAATCACATTTCCGATCCACTAATCCTTCTTCACTGCATCCCTCACTCCCACACATTGACGAATTCACACGGAAATTGCTTCGCTATGAAATACGAGTACTATGAGTTCTAAGACATTTCCATGTAAATCGAGTAACGTTTCTATGGATACGACAGGATTTTCTTTTGGGATACGACAATCTCATTTCCGATCCACTAATCCTTCTTTACTGCATCCCTCACTCCCACACATTGAAGAATTCACACGCAAATTGCGTCGCTATGAAATACGAGTACTATGTGTCCTAAGACATTTCCTTCTAAATCGAGTAATGTTTCTATGGAAACGTCAGGATTTTCTTTTGGGATACGACAATCACATTTCCGATCCACTAGTCCTTCTTTACTGCATCCCTCACTCCCACACATTAGCGAATTCACACGGAAATTGCGTCCCTATGAAATACGAGTACTATGTGTTCTAAGACATTTCCTTCTAAATCGAGTAACGTTTCTATGGAAACGACAGGATTTTCCTTTAGGATACGATAATCACGTTTCCGATCCACTAATCCTTCTTTACTGCATCCCTCACTCCCACACATTGACGAATTCACACGGAAATTGCTTCGCTATGAAATACGAGTACTATGTGTTCTAAGACATTTCCTTCTAAATCGAGTAACGTTTCTATGGAAACGACAGGATTTTCTTTTGGGATACGACAATCTCATTTCCGATCCACTAATCCTTTATTACTGCATCCCTCACTCCCAAACATTGACGAATTCACACGGAAATTGCGTCGCTATGAAATACGAGTACTATGTGTTCTAAGACATTTCCTTCTAAATCGAGTAACGTTTCTATGGAAACGACAGGATTTTCTTTTGGGATACGACAATCACATTTCCGATCCACTAATCCTTCTTTACTGCATCCCTCACTCCCACACATTGACGAATTCACACGGAAATTCCGTCGCTACAAAATACGAGTATTATGTGTTCTAAGACATTTCCTTCTAAATCGAGTAACGTTTCTATGGATACGACAGGATTTTCTTTTGGGATACGACAATCTCATTTCCAAACCACTAATCCTTCTTTACTGCATCCCTCACTCCCACACATTGAAGAATTCACACGCAAATTGCGTCGCTATGAAATACGAGTACTATGTGTTCTATGACATTTCCTTCTAAATCAAGTATCGTTTCTATGGAAACGACAGGATTTTCTTTTGGGATACGACAATCTCAATTCCGATCCACTACTCCTTCTTTACTGCATCCCTCACTGCCACACAATGACGATTTCACATGGAAATTACGTCGCTATGAAATACGAGTACTATGTGTTCTAAGACATTTCCTTCTAAATCGACTAACGTTTCTATGGAAACGACGGGATTTTCTTTTGGGATACGACAATCGCATTACCGATCCACTAATCCTTCTTCACTGCATCCCTCACTCCCACACATTGACGAATTCACACCGAAATTGCGTCGCTATGAAATACGAGTACTATGTGTTCTAAGACATTTCCTTCTAAATCGAGTAACGTTTCTATGGAAACGACAGGATTTTCTTTTGAGGTACGACAATCTCATTTCCGATCCACTAATCTTTCTTTACTGCATCCCTCACTCCCAAACATTGACGAATTCACACGGAAATTGCGTCGCTATGAAATACGAGTCCTATGTGTTCTAAGACATTTCCTTCTAAATCGAGTAACGTATCTTTGGAAGCGACAGGATTTTCTTTTGGGATACGACAATCACATTTCCGATCCACTAATCCTTCTTTACTGCATCCCTCACTCCCACACATTGGCGAATTCACACGGAAATTGCGTCGCTATGAAATACGAGTACTATGTGTTCTAAGACATTTCCTTCTAAATCGAGTAACGTTTCTATGGAAACGACAGGATTTTCCTTTAGGATACGATAATCACATTTCCGTTCCACTAATACTTCTTTACTGCATCCCTCACTCCCACACATTGACGAATTCACACGGAAATTGCTTCGCTATGAAATACGAGTACTATGTGTTCTAAGACATTTCCTTCTAAATCGAGTAACGTTTCTATGGAAACGACAGGATTTTCTTTTGGGATACGACAATCTCATTTCCGATCCACTAATCCTTCTTTACTGCATCCCTCACTCCCAAACATTGACGAATTCACACGGAAATTGTGTCGCTATGAAATACGAGTACTATGTGTTCTAAGACATTTCCTTCTAAATCGAGTAACGTTTCTATGGAAACGACAGGATTTTCTTTTGGGATACGACAATCACATTTCCGATCCACTAATCCTTCTTTACTGCATCCCTCACTTCCACATATAGACCAATTCACACGGAAATTCCGTCGCTACAAAATACGAGTATTATGTGTTCTAAGACAATTCCTTCTAAATCGAGTAACGTTTCTATGGATACGGCAGGATTTTCTTTTGGGATACGACAATCTCATTTCCGATCCACTAATCCTTCTTTACTGCATCCCTCACTCCCACACATTGAAGAATTCACACGCAAATTGCGTCGCTATGAAATACGAGTACAATGAGTTCTAAGACATTTCCATGTAAATCGAGTAACGTTTCTATGGAAACGACAGGATTTTCTTTTGAGGTACGACAATCTCATTTCCGATCCACTAATCTTTCTTTACTGCATCCCTCACTCCCAAACATTGACGAATTCACACGGAAATTGCGTCGCTATGAAATACGAGTCCTATATGTTCTAAGACATTTCCTTCTAAATCGAGTAACGTATCTATGGAAGCGACAGGATTTTCTTTTGGGATACGACAATCACATTTCCGATCCACTAATCCTTCTTTACTGCATCCCTCACTCCCACACATTGGCGAATTCACACGGAAATTGCGTCGCTATGAAATACGAGTACTATGTGTTCTAAGACATTTCCTTCTAAATCGAGTATCGTTTCTATGGAAACGACAGGATTTTCTTTTGGGATACGACAATCTCATTTCCGATCCACTAATCCTTCTTTACTGCATCCCTCACTCCCAAACATTGACGAATTCACACGGAAATTGTGTCGCTATGAAATACGAGTACTATGTGTTCTAAGACATTTCCTTCTAAATCGAGTAACGTTTCTATGGAAACGACAGGATTTTCTTTTGGGATACGACAATCACATTTCCGATCCACTAATCCTTCTTTACTGCATCCCTCACTCCCACATATTGACGAATTCACACGGAAATTCCGTCGCTACAAAATACGAGTATTATGTGTTCTAAGACATTTCCTTCTAAATCGAGTAACGTTTCTATGGATACGACAGGATTTTCTTTTGGGATACGACAATCTCATTTCCGATCCACTAATCCTTCTTTACTGCATCCCTCACTCCCACACATTGAAGAATTCACACGCAAATTGCGTCGCTATGAAATACGAGTACTATGAGTTCTAAGACATTTCCATGTAAATCGAGTAACGTTTCTATGGATACGACAGGATTTTCTTTTGGGATACGACAATCTCATTTCCGATCCACTAATCCTTCTTTACTGCATCCCTCACTCCCACACATTGAAGAATTCACACGCAAATTGCGTCGCTATGAAATACGAGTACTATGTGTCCTAAGACATTTCCTTCTAAATCGAGTAACGTTTCTATGGAAACGACAGGATTTTCTTTTGGGATACGACAATCACATTTCCGATCCACTAATCCTTCTTTACTGCATCCCTCACTCCCACACATTGGCGAATTCACACGGAAATTGCGTCCCTATGAAATACGAGTACTATGTGTTCTAAGACATTTCCTTCTAAATCGAGTAACGTTTCTATGGAAACGACTGGATTTTCCTTTAGGATACGATAATCACATTTCCGATCCACTAATCCATCTTTACAGCATCCCTCACTCCCACACATTGACGAATTCACACGGAAATTGCTTCGCTATGAAATACGAGTACTATGTGTTCTAAGACATTTCCTTCTAAATCGAGTAACGTTTCTATGGAAACGACAGGATTTTCTTTTGGGATACGACAATCTCATTTCCGATCCACTAATCCTTCTTTACTGCATCCCTCACTCCCAAACATTGACGAATTCACACGGAAATTGCGTCGCTATGAAATACGAGTACTATGTGTTCTAAGACATTTCCTTCTAAATCGACTAACGTTTCTATGGAAACGACAGGATTTTCTTTTGGGATACGACAATCACATTTCCGATCCACTAATCCTTCTTTACTGCATCCCTCACTCCCACACATTGACGAATTCACACGGAAATTCCGTCGCTACAAAATACGAGTATTATGTGTTCTAAGACATTTCCTTCTAAATCGAGTAACGTTTCTATGGATACGACAGAATTTTCTTTTGGGATACGACAATCTCATTTCCAAACCACTAATCCTTCTTTACTGCATCCCTCACTCCCACACATTGAAAAATTCACACGCAAATTGCGTCGCTGTGAAATACGAGTACTATGAGTTCTATGACATTTCCTTGTAAATCGAGTAACGTTTCTATGGATACGACAGGATTTTCTTTTGGGATACGACAATCTCATTTCCGATCCACTAATCCTTCTTTACTGCATCCCTCACTCCCACACATTGAAGAATTCACACGCAAATTGCGTCGCTATGAAATACGAGTACTATGTGTTCTAAGACATTTCCTTCTAAACCGAGTAACGTTTCTATGGAAACGATAGGATTTTCTTTTGGGATACGACAATCACATTTCCGATCCACTATTCCTTCTTTACTGCATCCCTCACTCCCACACATTGACGAATTCACACGGAAATTCCGTCGCTATGAAATACGAGTACTATGTGTTCTAAGACATTTCCTTCTTAATCGAGTAACGTTTCTATGGAAACGACAGGATTTTCTTTTGGGATACGACAATCTCATTTCCGATCCACTAATCCTTCTTTACTGCATCCCTCACTCCCACACATTGACGAATTCACACGGAAACTGCGTCGCTATGAAATACTATGTGTTCTAAGACATTTCCTTCTAAATCGAGTAACGTTTCTATGGAAACGACAGGATTTTCTTTTGGGATACGACAATCTCATTTCCGATCCACTAATCCTTCTTTACTGCATCCCTCACTCCCAAACATTGACGAATTCACACGGAAATTGCGTCGCTATGAAATACGAGTACTATGTGTTCTATGACATTTCCTTCTAAATCAAGTATCGTTTCTATGGAAACGACAGGATTTTCTTTTGGGATTCGACAATCTCAATTCCGATCCACTACTCCTTCTTTACTGCATCCCTCACTGCCACACATTGACGAATTCACACGGAAATTACGTCGCTATGAAATACGAGTACTATGTGTTCTAAGACACTTCCTTCCAACTCGACTAACGTTTCTATGGAAACGACGGGATTTTCTTTTGGGATACGACAATCACATTTCCGATCCACTAATCCTTCTTTACTGCATCCCTCACTCCCACACATTGACGAATTCGCACGGAAATTCCGTCGCTATGAAATACGAGTACTATGTGTTCTAAGACATTTCCTTCTAAATCGAGTAACGTTTCTATGGAAACGACAGGATTTTCTTTTGGGATACGACAATCAAATTTCCGATCCACTAATCCTTCTTTACTGCATCCCTCACTCAAAAACAATGACGAATTCACACGGAAATTGCGTCGCTACGAAATACGAGTACTATGTGTTCTAAGACATTTCCTTCTAAATCGAGTAACGTTTCTATGGAAACGACAGGATTTTCTTTTGGGATACGACAATCTCATTTCCGATCCACTAATCCTTCTTTACTGCATCCCTCACTCCCAAACATTGACGAATTCACACGGAAATTGCGTCGCTATGAAATACGAGTACTATGTGTTCTAAGACATTTCCTTCTAAATCGAGTAACGTTTCTATGGAAACGACAGGATTTTCTTTTGGGATACGACAATCACATTTCCGATCCACTAATCCTTCTTTACTGCATCCCTCACTCCCACACATTGACGAATTCACACGGAAATTCCGTCGCTATGAAATACGAGTACTATGTGTTCTAAGACATTTCCTTCTTAATCGAGTAACGTTTCTATGGAAACGACAGGATTTTCTATTGGGATACGACAATCTCATTTCCAATCCACTAATCCTTCTTTACTGCATCCCTCACTCCCAAACATTGACGAATTCACACGGAAATTGCGTCGCTATGAAATACGAGTATTATGTGTTCTAAGACATTTCCTTCTAAATCGAGTAACGTTTCTATGGATACGACAGGATTTTCTTTTGGGATACGACAATCTCATTTCCGATCCACTAATCCTTCTTTACTGCATCCCTCACTCCCACACATTGAAGAATTCACACGCAAATTGCGTCGCTATGAAATACGAGTACTATGAGTTCTAAGACATTTCCATGTAAATCGAGTAACGTTTCTATGGATACGACAGGATTTTCTTTTGGGATACGACAATCTCATTTCCGATCCACTAATCCTTCTTTACTGCATCCCTCACTCCCACACATTGAAGAATTCACACGCAAATTGCGTCGCTATGAAATACGAGTACTATGTGTCCTAAGACATTTCCTTCTAAATCGAGTAACGTTTCTATGGAAACGACAGGATTTTCTTTTGGGATACGACAATCACATTTCCGATCCACTAATCCTTCTTTACTGCATCCCTCACTCCCACACATTGGCGAATTCACACGGAAATTGCGTCCCTATGAAATACGAGTACTATGTGTTCTAAGACATTTCCTTCTAAATCGAGTAACGTTTCTATGGAAACGACAGGATTTTCCTTTAGGATACGATAATCACATTTCCGATCCACTAATCCATCTTTACAGCATCCCTCACTCCCACACATTGACGAATTCACACGGAAATTGCTTCGCTATGAAATACGAGTACTATGTGTTCTAAGACATTTCCTTCTAAATCGAGTAACGTTTCTATGGAAACGACAGGATTTTCTTTTGGGATACGACAATCTCATTTCCGATCCACTAATCCTTCTTTACTGCATCCCTCACTCCCAAACATTGACGAATTCACACGGAAATTGCGTCGCTATGAAATACGAGTACTATGTGTTCTAAGACATTTACTTCTAAATCGACTAACGTTTCTATGGAAACGACAGGATTTTCTTTTGGGATACGACAATCACATTTCCGATCCACTAATCCTTCTTTACTGCATCCCTCACTCCCACACATTGACGAATTCACAGGGAAATTCCGTCGCTACAAAATACGAGTATTATGTGTTCTAAGACATTTCCTTCTAAATCGAGTAACTTTTCTATGGATACGACAGAATTTTCTTTTGGGATACGACAATCTCATTTCCAAACCACTAATCCTTCTTTACTGCATCCCTCACTCCCACACATTGAAAAATTCACACGCAAATTGCGTCGCTGTGAAATACGAGTACTATGAGTTCTATGACATTTCCTTGTAAATCGAGTAACGTTTCTATGGATACGACAGGATTTTCTTTTGGGATACGACAATCTCATTTCCGATCCACTAATCCTTCTTTACTGCATCCCTCACTCCCACACATTGAAGAATTCACACGCAAATTGCGTCGCTATGAAATACGAGTACTATGTGTTCTAAGACATTTCCTTCTAAACCGAGTAACGTTTCTATGGAAACGATAGGATTTTCTTTTGGGATACGACAATCACATTTCCGATCCACTATTCCTTCTTTACTGCATCCCTCACTCCCACACATTGACGAATTCACACGGAAATTCCGTCGCTATGAAATACGAGTACTATGTGTTCTAAGACATTTCCTTCTTAATCGAGTAACGTTTCTATGGAAACGACAGGATTTTCTTTTGGGATACGACAATCTCATTTCCGATCCACTAATCCTTCTTTACTGCATCCCTCACTCCCACACATTGACGAATTCACACGGAAATTGCGTCGCTATGAAATACGAGTACTATGTGTTCTAAGACATTTCCTTCTAAATCGAGTAACGTTTCTATGGAAACGACAGGATTTTCTTTTGGGATACGACAATCTCATTTCCGATCCACTAATCCTTCTTTACTGCATCCCTCACTCCCAAACATTGACGAATTCACACGGAAATTGCGTCGCTATGAAATACGAGTACTATGTGTTCTATGACATTTCCTTCTAAATCGAGTATCGTTTCTATGGAAACGACAGGATTTTCTTTTGGGATTCGACAATCTCAATTCCGATCCACTACTCCTTCTTTACTGCATCCCTCACTGCCACACATTGACGAATTCACACGGAAATTACGTCGTTATGAAATACGAGTACTATGTGTTCTAAGACACTTCCTTCCAACTCGACTAACGTTTCTATGGAAACGACGGGATTTTCTTTTGGGATACGACAATCACATTTCCGATCCACTAATCCTTCTTTACTGCATCCCTCACTCCCACACATTGACGAATTCGCACGGAAATTCCGTCGCTATGAAATACGAGTACTATGTGTTCTAAGACATTTCCTTCTAAATCGAGTAACGTTTCTATGGAAACGACAGGATTTTCTTTTGGGATACGACAATCAAATTTCCGATCCACTAATCCTTCTTTACTGCATCCCTCACTCAAAAACACTGACGAATTCACACGGAAATTGCGTCGCTACGAAATACGAGTACTATGTGTTCTAAGACATTTCCTTCTAAATCGAGTAACGTTTCTATGGAAACGACAGGATTTTCTTTTGGGATACGACAATCTCATTTCCGATCCACTAATCCTTCTTTACTGCATCCCTCACTCCCAAACATTGACGAATTCACACGGAAATTGCGTCGCTATGAAATACGAGTACTATGTGTTCTAAGACATTTCCTTCTAAATCGAGTAACGTTTCTATGGAAACGACAGGATTTTCTTTTGGGATACGACAATCACATTTCCGATCCACTAATCCTTCTTTACTGCATCCCTCACTCCCACACATTGACGAATTCACACGGAAATTCCGTCGCTATGAAATACGAGTACTATGTGTTCTAAGACATTTCCTTCTTAATCGAGTAACGTTTCTATGGAAACGACAGGATTTTCTATTGGGATACGACAATCTCATTTCCAATCCACTAATCCTTCTTTACTGCATCCCTCACTCCCAAACATTGACGAATTCACACGGAAATTGCGTCGCTATGAAATACGAGTATTATGTGTTCTAAGACATTTCCTTCTAAATCGAGTAACGTTTCTATGGATACGACAGGATTTTCTTTTGGGATACGACAATCTCATTTCCGATCCACTAATCCTTCTTTACTGCATCCCTCACTCCCACACATTGAAGAATTCACACGCAAATTGCGTCGCTATGAAATACGAGTACTATGAGTTCTAAGACATTTCCATGTAAATCGAGTAACGTTTCTATGGATACGACAGGATTTTCTTTTGGGATACGACAATCTCATTTCCGATCCACTAATCCTTCTTTACTGCATCCCTCACTCCCACACATTGAAGAATTCACACGCAAATTGCGTCGCTATGAAATACGAGTACTATGTGTCCTAAGACATTTCCTTCTAAATCGAGTAACGTTTCTATGGAAACGACAGGATTTTCTTTTGGGATACGACAATCACATTTCCGATCCACTAATCCTTCTTTACTGCATCCCTCACTCCCACACATTGGCGAATTCACACGGAAATTGCGTCCCTATGAAATACGAGTACTATGTGTTCTAAGACATTTCCTTCTAAATCGAGTAACGTTTCTATGGAAACGACAGGATTTTCCTTTAGGATACGATAATCACATTTCCGATCCACTAATCCATCTTTACAGCATCCCTCACTCCCACACATTGACGAATTCACACGGAAATTGCTTCGCTATGAAATACGAGTACTATGTGTTCTAAGACATTTCCTTCTAAATCGAGTAACGTTTCTATGGAAACGACAGGATTTTCTTTTGGGATACGACAATCTCATTTCCGATCCACTAATCCTTCTTTACTGCATCCCTCACTCCCAAACATTGACGAATTCACACGGAAATTGCGTCGCTATGAAATACGAGTACTATGTGTTCTAAGACATTTCCTTCTAAATCGACTAACGTTTCTATGGATACGACAGGATTTTCTTTTGGGATACGACAATCACATTTCCGATCCACTAATCCTTCTTTACTGCATCCCTCACTCCCACACATTGACGAATTCACACGGAAATTCCGTCGCTACAAAATACGAGTATTATGTGTTCTAAGACATTTCCTTCTAAATCGAGTAACGTTTCTATGGATACGACAGAATTTTCTTTTGGGATACGACAATCTCATTTCCAAACCACTAATCCTTCTTTACTGCATCCCTCACTCCCACACATTGAAAAATTCACACGCAAATTGCGTCGCTGTGAAATACGAGTACTATGAGTTCTATGACATTTCCTTGTAAATCGAGTAACGTTTCTATGGATACGACAGGATTTTCTTTTGGGATACGACAATCTCATTTCCGATCCACTAATCCTTCTTTACTGCATCCCTCACTCCCACACATTGACGAATTCACACGGAAATTCCGTCGCTATGAAATACGAGTACTATGTGTTCTAAGACATTTCCTTCTTAATCGAGTAACGTTTCTATGGAAACGACAGGATTTTCTTTTGGGATACGACAATCTCATTTCCGATCCACTAATCCTTCTTTACTGCATCCCTCACTCCCACACATTGACGAATTCACACGGAAATTGCGTCGCTATGAAATACGAGTACTATGTGTTCTAAGACATTTCCTTCTAAATCGAGTAACGTTTCTATGGAAACGACAGGATTTTCTTTTGGGATACGACAATCTCATTTCCGATCCACTAATCCTTCTTTACTGCATCCCTCACTCCCAAACATTGACGAATTCACACGGAAATTGCGTCGCTATGAAATACGAGTACTATGTGTTCTATGACATTTCCTTCTAAATCGAGTATCGTTTCTATGGAAACGACAGGATTTTCTTTTGGGATACGACAATCTCAATTCCGATCCACTACTCCTTCTTTACTGCATCCCTCACTGCCACACATTGACGAATTCACACGGAAATTACGTCGCTATGAAATACGAGTACTATGTGTTCTAAGACACTTCCTTCCAACTCGACTAACGTTTCTATGGAAACGACGGGATTTTCTTTTGGGATACGACAATCACATTTCCGATCCACTAATCCTTCTTTACTGCATCCCTCACTCCCACACATTGACGAATTCGCACGGAAATTCCGTCGCTATGAAATACGAGTACTATGTGTTCTAAGACATTTCCTTCTAAATCGAGTAACGTTTCTATGGAAACGACAGGATTTTCTTTTGGGATACGACAATCAAATTTCCGATCCACTAATCCTTCTTTACTGCATCCCTCACTCAAAAACACTGACGAATTCACACGGAAATTGCGTCGCTACGAAATACGAGTACTATGTGTTCTAAGACATTTCCTTCTAAATCGAGTAACGTTTCTATGGAAACGACAGGATTTTCTTTTGGGATACGACAATCTCATTTCCGATCCACTAATCCTTCTTTACTGCATCCCTCACTCCCAAACATTGACGAATTCACACGGAAATTGCGTCGCTATGAAATACGAGTACTATGTGTTCTAAGACATTTCCTTCTAAATCGAGTAACGTTTCTATGGAAACGACAGGATTTTCTTTTGGGATACGACAATCACATTTCCGATCCACTAATCCATCTTTACTGCATCCCTCACTCCCACACATTGACGAATTCACACGGAAATTCCGTCGCTATGAAATACGAGTACTATGTGTTCTAAGACATTTCCTTCTTAATCGAGTAACGTTTCTATGGAAACGACAGGATTTTCTATTGGGATACGACAATCTCATTTCCAATCCACTAATCCTTCTTTACTGCATCCCTCACTCCCAAACATTGACGAATTCACACGGAAATTGCGTCGTTATGAAATACGAGTACTATGTGTTCTATGACATTTCCTTCTAAATCGAGTAACATTTCTATGGAAACGACAGGATTTTCTTTTGGGATACGACAATCTCATTTCCGATCCTCTAATCCTTCTTTACTGCATCCCTCACTCCCAAACATTGACGAATTCACACGGAAATTGCGTCGCTATGAAATACGAGTACTATGTGTTCTAAGACATTTCCTTCTAAATCGAGTAACGTTTCTATGGAAACGACAGGATTTTCTTTTGGGATACGACAATCTCAATTCCGATCCACTACTCCTTCTTTACTGCATCCCTCACTCCCACACATTGACGAATTCACACGGAAATTACGTCGCTATGAAATACGAGTACTATGTGTTCTAAGACATTTCCTTCTAAATCGACTAACGTTTCTATGGAAACGACGGGATTTTCTTTTGGGATACGACAATCACATTTCTGATCCACTAATCCTTCTTTACTGCATCCCTCACTCCCACACATTGACGAATTCGCACGGAAATTCCGTCGCTATGAAATACGAGTACTATGTGTTCTAAGACATTTCCTTCTAAATCGAGTAACGTTTCTATGGAAACGACAGGATTTTCTTTTGGGATACGACAATCAAATTTCCGATCCACTAATCCTTCTTTACTGCATCCCTCACTCAAAAACACTGACGAATTCACACGGAAATTGCGTCGCTATGAAATACGAGTACTATGTGTTCTAAGACATTTCCTTCTAAATCGAGTAACGTTTCTATGGAAACGACAGGATTTTCTTTTGGGATACGACAATCTCATTTCCGATCCACTAATCCTTCTTTACTGCATCCCGCACTCCCAAACATTGACGAATTCACACGGAAACTGCGTCGCTATGAAATACGAGTACTATGTGTTCTAAGACATTTCCTTCTAAATCGAGTAACGTTTCTATGGAAACGACAGGATTTTCTTTTGGGATACGACAATCACATTTCCGATCCAGTAATCCTTCTTTACTGCTTCCCTTCACTGCCACACATTGACGAATTCACACGGAAATTCCGTCGCTATGAAATACGAGTACTATGTGTTATAAGACATTTCCTTCTTAATCGAGTAACGTTTCTATGGAAACGACAGGATTTTCTTTTGGGATACGACAATCTCATTTCCGATCCACTAATCCTTCTTTACTGCATCCCTCACTCCCACACATTGACGAATTCACACGGAAATTGCGTCGCTATGAAATACGAGTACTATGTGTTCTAAGACATTTCCTTCTAAATCGAGTAACGTTTCTATGGAAACGACAGGATTTTCTTTTGGGATACGACAATCTCATTTCCAATCCACTAATCCTTCATTACTGCATCCCTCACTCCCAAACATTGACGAATTCACACGGAAATTGCGTCGCTATGAAATACGAGTACTATGCGTTCTATGACATTTCCTTCTAAATCGAGTAATGTTTCTATGGAAACGACAGGATATTCTTTTGGGATACGACAATCTCATTTCCGATTCTCTTATCCTTCTTTACTGCATCCCTCACTCCCAAACATTGACGAATTCACACGGAAATTGCGTCGCTATGAAATACGAGTACTATGTGTTCTAAGACATTTCCTTCTAAATCGAGTAACGTTTCTATGGAAACGACAGGATTTACTTTTGGGATAGGACAATCTCATTTCTGATCCACTAATCCTTCTTTACTGCATCCCTCACTCCCACACATTGACGAATTCACACGGAAATTCCGTCGCTATGACATACGAGTACTATGTGTTCTAAGACATTTCCTTCTAAATGGAGTAACGTTTCTATGGAAACGACAGGATTTTCTTTTGGGATACGACAATATCATTTCCGATCCACTAATCCTTCTTTACTGCATCCCACAGAACCAAACATTGACGAATTCACACGGAAATTTCGTCGCTATGAAATACGAGTACTATGTGTTCAAGACATTTCCTTCTAAATCGAGTAACGTTCCTATGGAAACGACAGGATTTTCTTTTGGGATACGACATTCACATTTCCGATCCACTAATCCTTCTTTACTGCATCCCTCACTCCCAAACATTGATGAATTCACACGGGAATTCCGTCCATATGAAATACGAGTACTATGTGTTCTAAGACATTTCCTTCTAAATCGAGTAACGTTTCTATGGAAACGACAGGATTTTCTTTTGGGATACGACAATCTCATTTCCGATCCACTAATCCTTCTTTACTGCATCCCTCACTCCCAAACATTGACGAATTCACACGGAAATTGCGTCGCTATGAGATACGAGTACTATGTGTTCTAAGACATTTCCTTCTAAATCGAGTACCGTTTCTATGGAAACGACAGGATTTTCTTTTGGGATACGACAGTCACATTTCCGATCCACTAATCCTTCTTTACTGCATCCCTCACTCCCACACATTGGCGAATTCACACGGAAATTGCATCGCTATGAAATACGAGTACTATGTGTTCTAAGACATTCCCTTCTAAATCGAGTAACATCTCTATGGAAACGACAGGATTTTCCTTTGGGATACGATAATCACATTTCCGATCCACTAATCCTTCTTTACTGCATCCCTCACTCCCACACGTTGACGAATTCACACGGACATTGCGTCGCTATGAAATACGAGTACTATGTGTTCTAAGACATTTCCTTCTAAATCGAGTAACGTTTCTATGGAAACGACAGGATTTTCTTTTGGGAGACGACAATCTCATTTCCGATCCACTAATCCTTCTTTACTGCATCCCTCACTCCCACACATTGACGAATTCACACGGAAATTGCGTCGCTATGAAAGACGAGTACTATGTGTTCTAAGACACTTCTTTCTAAATCGAGTAACGTTTCTACGGAAACGACAGGATTTTCTCTTGGGATACGACAATCTCAATTCCGATCCACTAATCCTTCTTTACTGCATCCCTCACTCCCACACATTGACGAATTCACACGGAAATTGCGTCGCTATGAAATACGAGTACTATGTGTTCTAAGACACTTCTTTCTAAATCGAGTAACGTTTCTATGGAAACGACAGGATTTTCTTTTGGGATACGACAATCTCATTTCCGATCCACTAATCTTTCTTTACTGCATCCCTCACTCCCACACATTGACGAATTCACACGGAAATTGCGTCGCTATGAAATACGAGTACTATGTGTTCTAAGACACTTCTTTCTAAATCGAGGAACGTTTCTATGGAAACGACAGGATTTTCTTTTGGGATACGACAATCTCATTTCCGATCCACTAATCCTTCTTTACTGCATCCCTCACTCCCACACATTGACGAATTCACACGGAAATTGCGTCGCTATGAAATACGAGTACTATGTGTTCTAAGACATTTCCTTCTAAATCGAGTAACGTTTCTATGGAAACGACGGGATTTTCTTTTGGGATACGACAATCTCATTTCCGATCCACTAATCCTTCTTTACTGCATCCCTCACTCCCACACATTGACGAATTCACACGGAAAGTGCATCGCTATGAAATACGAGTACTATGTGTTCTAAGACACTTCTTTCTAAATCGAGTAACGTTTCTATGGAAACGACAGGATTTTCTCTTGGGATCCGACAATCTCAATTCGGATCCACTAATCCTTCTTTACTGCATCCCTCACTCCCACACATTGACGAATTCACACGGAAATTGCGTCGCTATGAAATACGAGTACTATGTGTTCTAAGACACTTCTTTGTAAATCGAGTAACGTTTCTATGTAAACGACCGGATTTTCTTTTGGGATACGACAATCTCATTTCCGATCCACTAATCCTTCTTTACTGCATCCCTCACTCCCACACATTGACGAATTCACACGGAAATTGCGTCGCTATGAAATACGAGTACTATGTGTTCTAAGACATTTCCTTCTAAATCGAGTAACGTTTCTATGGAAACGGCGGGATTTTTCTTTTGGGATACGACATTCTCATTTCCGATTCACTAATCCTTCTTTACTGCATCCCTCACTCCCACACATTGACGAATTCACACGGAAATTTCGTCGCTATGAAATACGAGTACTATGTGTTCTAAGACACTTCTTTCTAAATCGAGTAACGTTTCTATGGAAACGACAGGATTTTCTTTTGGGATACGACAATCGCATTTCCGATCCACTAATCCTTCTTTACAGCATCCCTCACTCCCACACATTGACGAATTCACACGGAAATTGCGTCGCTATGAAATACGAGTACTATGTGTTCTAAGACATTCCCTTCCAAATCGAGTAACGTTTCTATGGAAACGACGGGATTTTCTTTTGGGATACAACAATCTCATTTCCGATCCACTAATCCTTCTTTACTGCATCCCTCACTCCCACACATTGACGAATTCACACGGAAATTGCGTCGCTATGAATACGAGTACTATGTGTTCTAAGACATTTCCTTCTAAATCGAGTAACGTTTCTATGGAAACGACAGGATTTTCTTTTGGGATACGACAATCTCATTTCCGAACCACTAATCCTTCTTTACCTTATCCCTCACTCCCACACATTGACGAATTCACACGGAAATTGCGACGCTATGAGATACTATGTGTTCTAAGACATTTCCTTCTAAATCGAGTAACGTTTCTATGGAAACGACAGGATTTTCTTTTGGGAGACGACAATCTCATTTCCGATCCACTAATCCTTCTTTACTGCATCCCTCACTTCCACACATAGACGAATTCACACGGAAATTGCGTCGCTATGAAATACGAGTACTATGTGTTCTAAGACATTTCCTTCTAAATCGAGTAACGTTTCTATGGAAACGACGGGATTTTCTTTTGGGATACGACAAACTCATTTCCGATCCACTAATCCTTCTTTACTGCATCCCTCACTCCCACACATTGACGAATTCACACGGAAATTTCGTCGCTATAAATTACTATGGGTTCTATGACTTCTCCTTCGAAATCAAGTAACGTTTCTATGGAAACGGCAGGACTTTTTTTTGGGATACGACAATCTCATTTCTGATCCACTAATCCTTCTTTACTGCATCCCTCACTCCCACACATTGACGGATTCACACGGAAATTGCGTCGCTATGAAATACTATGTGTTCTAAGACATTTCCTTCTAAATCGAGTAACGTTTCTATGGAAACGACAGGATTTTCTTTTGGGAGACGACAATCTCATTTCCGATCCGCTAATCCTTCTTTACTGCATCCCTCACTCCCACACATTGACGAATTCACACGGAAATTCCGTCGCTATGAAATACGAGTACTATGTGTTCTAAGACATTTCCTTCTAAATCGAGTAACGTTTCTATCGAAACGACAGGATTTTCTTTTGGGATACGACAATCACATTTCCGATCCACTAATCCTTCTTTACTGCATCCCTCACTCCCAAACATTGACGAATTCACACGGAAATTCCGTCGCTATGAAATACGAGTACTATGTGTTCTAAGACATTTCCTTCTAAATCGAGTAACGTTTCTATGGAAACGACGGGATTTTCTTTTGGGATACGACAATCACATTTCCGAACCACTAATCCATCTTTACTGCATCCCTCACTCCCAAACATTGACGAATTCACACGGAAATTCCGTCGCTATGAAATACGGGTACTATGTGTTCTAAGACATTTCCTTCTAAATCGAGTAACGTTTCTATCGAAACGACAGGAATTTCTTTTGGGATACGACAATCTCATTTCCGATCCACTAATCCTTCTTTACTGCATCCCACACTCGCAAACATTGACGAATTCACACGGAAATTCCGTCGCTATGAAATACGAGTACTATGTGTTCTAAGACATTTCCTTCTAAATCGAGTAACGTTTCTATGGAAACGACAGGATTTTCTTTTGGGATACGACATTCACATTTCCGATCCACTAATCCTTCTTTACTGCATCCCTCACTCCCAAACATTGACGAATTCACACGGAAATTTCGTCGCTATGAAATACTATGTGTTCTAAGACATTTCCGTCCAAATCGAGTAACGTTTCTATGGAAACGACAGGATTTTCTTTTGGGATACGACATTCACATTTCCGATCCACTAATCCTTCTTTACTGCATCCCTCACTCCCAAACATTGACGAATTCACACGGAAATTCCGTCGCTATGAAATACGAGTACTATGTGTTCTAAGACATTTCCTTCTAAATCGAGTAACGTTTCTATGGAAACGACGGGATTTTCTTTTGGGATACGACAAACTCATTTCCGATCCACTAATCCTTCTTTACTGCATCCCCCACTCCCACACATTGACGAATTCACACGGAAATTTCGACGCTATAAATTACTATGGGTTCTATGACTTCTCCTTCGAAATCAAGTAACGTTTCTATGGAAACGACAGGACTTTTTTTTGGGATACGACAATCTCATTTCCGATCCACTAATCCTTCTTTACTGCATCCCTCACTCCCACACATTGACGAATTCACACGGAAATTGCGTCGCTAGAGATACTATGTGTTCTAAGACATTTCCTTCTAAATCGAGTAACGTTTCTATGGAAACGACAGGATTTTCTTTTGAGAGATGACAATCTCATTTCCGATCCACTAATCCTTCTTTACTGCATCCCTCACTCCCACACATTGACGAATTCACACGGAAATTGCGTCGCTATGAAATACGAGTACTATGTGTTCTAAGACATTTCCTTCTAAATCGAGTAACGTTTCTATGGAGACGACAGGATTTTCTTTTGGGATACGACATTCACATTTCCGATCCACTAATACTTCGTTACTGCATCCCTCACTCCCAAACATTGGCGAATTCAAACGGAAATTCCGTCGCTATGGAATACGAGTACTATGTGTTCTAAGACATTTCCTTCTAAATCGAGTAACGTTTCTATGGAAACGACAGGATTTTCTTTTGGGATACGACATTCACATTTCCGATCCACTAATCCTTCTTCACTGCATCCCTCACTCCCAAACATTGACGAATTCACACGGAAATTCCGTCGCTATGAAATACGAGTACTATGTGTTCTAAGACATTTCCTTCTAAATCGAGTAACGTTTCTATGGAAACGACGGGATTTTCTTTTGGGATACGACAAACTCATTTCCGATCCACTAATCCTTCTTTACTGCATCCCCCACTCCCACACATTGACGAATTCACACGGAAATTTCGTCGCTATAAATTACTATGGGTTCTATGACTTCTCCTTCGAAATCAAGTAACGTTTCTATGGAAACGACAGGACTTTTTTTTGGGATACGACAATCTCATTTCCGATCCACTAATCCTTCTTTACTGCATCCCTCACTCCCACACATTGACGAATTCACACGGAAATTGCGTCGCTATGAAATACTATGTGTTCTAAGACATTTCCTTCTAAATCGAGTAACGTTACTATGGAAACGACAGGATTTTCTTTTGGGAGACGACAATCTCATTTCCGATCCACTAATCCTTCTTTACTGCATCCCTCACTCCCACACATTGACGAATTCACCCGGAAATTCCGTCGCTATGAAATACGAGTACTATGTGTTCTAAAACATTTCCTTCTAAATCGAGTAACGTTTCTATCGAAACGACAGGATATTCTTTTGGGATACGACAATCACATTTCCGATCCACTAATCCTTCTTTACTGCATCCCTCACTCCCAAACATTGACGAATTCACACGGAAATTCCGTCGCTATGAAATACGAGTAATATGTGTTCTAAGACATTTCCTTCTAAATCGAGTAACGTTTCTATGGAAACGACGGGATTTTCTTTTGGGATACGACAATCACATTTCCGAACCACTAATCCTTCTTTACTGCATCCCTCACTCCCACACTTTGACGAATTCACACGGAAATTCCGTCGCTATGAATTACTATAGGTTCTATGACTTCTCCTTTTAAATCAAGTAACGTTTCTATGGAAACGACAGGACTTTTGTTTGGGATACGACAATCTCATTTCCGATCCACTAATCCTTCTTTACTGCATCCCTCACTCCCAAACATTGACGAATTCACACGGAAATTTCGTCGCTATGAAATACTATGTGTTCTAAGACATTTCCGTCCAAATCGAGTAACGTTTCTATGGAAACGACAGGATTTCCTTTTGGGATACGACAATCTAATTTCCGATCCACTAACCCTTCTTTACTGCATCCCTCACTCCCAAACATTGACGAATTCACACGGAAATTGCGTCCCTATGAAATACGAGTACTATGTGTTCTAAGACATTTCCTTCTAAATCGAGTAACGTTTCTATGGACACGACAGGATTTTCTTTTGGGATACGACAATCACATTTCCGATCCACTAATCCTTCTTTACTGCATCCCACACTCCCAAACATTGACGAATTCACACGGAAATTCCGTCGCTATGAAATACGAGTACTATGTGTTCTAAGACATTCCCTTCAAAATCGAGTAACGTTTCTATGGAGACGAAAGGATTTTCTTTTGGGATACGACATTCACATTTCCGATCCACTAATCCTTCTTTACTGCATCCCTCACTCCCAAACATTGGCGAATTCACACGGAAATTCCGTCGCTATGGAATATGAGTACTATGTGTTCTAAGACATTTCCTTCTAAATCGAGTAACGTTTCTATGGAAACGACAGGATTTTCTTTTGGGATACGACATTCACATTTCCGATCCACTAATCCTTCTTTACTGCATCCCTCACTCCCAAACATTGACGAATTCACACGGAAATTCCGTCGCTATGACATACGAGTACTATGTGTTCTAAGACATTTCCTTCTAAATCGAGTAACGTTTCTATGGAAACGACGGGATTTTCTTTTGAAATACGACAAACTCATTTCCGATCCACTAATCCTTCTTTACTGCATCCCTCACTCCCACACATTGACGAATTCACACGGAAATTTCGTCGCTATAAATTACTATGGGTTCTATGACTTCTCCTTCGAAATCAAGTAACGTTTCTATGGAAACGACAGGACTTTTTTTTGGGATACGACAATCTCATTTCCGATCCACTAATCCTTCTTTACTGCATCCCTCACTCACACACATTGACGAATTCACACGGAAATTGCGTCGCTATGAAATACTATGTGTTCTAAGACATTTCCTTCTAAATCGAGTAACGCTTCTATTTAAACGACAGGATTTTCTTTTGGGAGACGACAAACTCATTTCCGATCCACTAACCCTTCTTTACTGCATCCCTCACTCCCAAACATTGACGAATTCACACGGAAATTGCGTCCCTATGAAATACGAGTACTATGTGTTCTAAGACATTTCCTTCTAAATCGAGTAACGTTTCTATGGAAACGACAGGATTTTCTTTTGGGATACGACAATCACATTTCCGATCCACTAATCCTTCATTACTGCATCCCTCACTCCCAAACATTGACGAATTCACACGGAAATTCCGTCGCTATGAAATACGGGTACTATGTGTTCTAAGACATTTCCTTCTAAATCGAGTAACGTTTCTATCGAAACGACAGGAATTTCTTTTGGGATACGACAATCACATTTCCGATCCACTAAACCTACTTTACTGCATATCTCACACCCTTACATTGACGAATTCACACGGAAATTCCGTCGCTATGAATTACGGGTACTATGTGTCCTAAGACATTTCCTTCTAAATCGAGTAACGTTTCTATTGAAACGACAGGATTTTCTTTTGGGATACGACAATCACATTTCCGATCCACTAATCCTTCTTTACTGCATCCCTCACTCCCACACATTGACGAATTCACACGGATATTCCGTCGCCATGAAATACGAGTACTATGAGTTCTAAGACATTTCCTTCTAAATCGAGTAACGTTTCTATGGAAACGACAGGATTTTCTTTTGGGATATGACAATCTCATGTCCGATCCACTAATCCTCTTTACTGCATCCCTCACTCCTACACATTGACGAATTCACACGGAAATTCCGTCGCAATGAAATACGAGTACTATGTGTTCTGAGACATTTACTTCTAAATCGAGTAACGTTTCTATGGAAACGACAGGATTTTCTTTTGGGATACGACAATCTCATTTCCGATCCACTAATCATTCTTTACTGCATCCCTCACTCCCACACATTGACGAATTCACACGGAAATTGCGTCGCTATGAAATACTATGTGTTCTAAGACATTTCCTTCTAAATCGAGTAACGTTTCTATGGAAACGACAGGATTTTCTTTTGGGATACGACAATCACATTTCCGATCCACTAATCCTTCTTTACTGCATCCCTCACTCCCAAACATTGACGAATTCACACGGAATTTGCGTCGCTATGAAATACTATGTGTTCCAAGACATTTCCTTCTAAATCGAGTAACGTTTCTATGGAAAGGACATGATTTTCTTTTGGGATACGACAATCTCATTTCCGATCCACTAATCCTTCTTTACTGCATCCCTCACTCCCACACATTGACGGATTCACACGGAAATTCCGTCGCTATGTGTTCTAAGACAGTTCCTTCTAAATCGAGTAACGCTTCTATGGAAACGACAGGATTTTCTTTTGGGATACGACAATCACATTTAAGATCCACTAATCCTTCTTTACTGCATCCCTCACTCCCAAACATTGACGAATTCACACGGAAATTGCGTCGCTATGAAATACTATGTGTTCTAAGACATTTCCTTCTAAATCGAGTAACGTTTCTATGGAAACGACAGGATTTTCTTTTGGGATACGACAATCTCATTTCCGATCCACTAATCCTTCTTTACTGCATCCCTCACTCCCATACATTGACGAATTCACACGGAAATTGCGTCGCTATGAATTACGAGTACTATGTGTTCTAAGACATTTCCTTCTAAATCGAGTAACGTTTCTATGGAGACGACAGGATTTTCTTTTGGGATACGACAATCACATTTTTCGATCTACTAGTCCTTCCTTACTGTATCCCTCACTCCCACACATTGATGAATTCACACGGAAATTCCGTCGCTATGAAATACGAGTACTATGAGTTCTAAGACATTTCCTTCTAAATCGAGTAACGTTTCTATGGAAACGACAGGATTTTCTTTTGGGATACGACAATGCCATTTCCGATCCACTAATCCTTCTTTACTGCATCCCTCACTCCCGCACATTGACGAATTCACACGGAAATTCCGTCGCTATGAAAAACGAGTACAGTATGTTCTAAGACATTTCCTTCTAAATCGATTAACGTTCTTATGGAAACGACAGGATTTTCTTTTGGGATTCGACAATCACATTTCCGATCCACTAATCCTTCTTTACTGCATCCCTCACTCCCAAACATTGACGAATTCACACGGAAATTACGTCGCTATGAATTACGAGTACTATGTGTTCTAAGACATTTCCTTCTAAATCGAGTAACGTTTCTATGGAGACGACAGGATTTTCTTTTGGGATACGACATTCACATTTCCGATCCACTAATCCTTCTTTACTGCATCCCTCACTCCCAAACATTGGCGAATTCACACGGAAATTCCGTCGCTATGGAATACGAGTATTATGTGTTCTAGGACATTTCCTTCTAAATCGAGTAACGTTTCTATGGAAACGACAGGATTTTCTTTTGGGATACGACATTCACATTTCCGATCCACTAATCCTTCTTTACTGCATCCCTCACTCCCAAACATTGACGAATTCACACGGAAATTCCGTCGCTATGAAATACGAGTACTATGTGTTCTAAGACATTTCCTTCTAAATCGAGTAACGTTTCTATGGAGACGACGGGATTGTCTTTTGGGATACGACAAACTCATTTCCGATCCACTAATCCTTCTTTACTGCATCCCTCACTCCAACACATTGACGAATTCACACGGAAATTTCGTCGCTATGAATTACTATGGGTTCTATGACTTCTCCTTCGAAATCAAGTAACGTTTCTATGGAAACGACCGGACTTTTTTTTTGGGATACGGCAATCTCATTTCCGATCCACTAATCCTTCTTTACTGCATCCCTCACTCCCACACATTGACGAATTCACACGGAAATTGCGTCGCTATGAAATACTATGTGTTCTAAGACATTTCCTTCTAAATCGAGTAACGTTTCTATGGAAACGACAGGATTTTCTTTTGGGAGACGACAATCTCATTTCCGATCCACTAATCCTTCTTTACTGCATCCCTCACTCCCACACATTGACGAATTCACACGGAAATTGCGTCGCTATGAAATACGAGTACTATGTGTTCTAAGACATTTCCTTCTAAATCGAGTAACGTTTCTATCGAAACGACAGGATTTTCTTTTGGGATACGACAATCACATTTCCGATCCACTAATCCTTCTTTACTGCATCCCTCACTCCCAAACATTGACGAATTCACACGGAAATTCCGTCGCTATGAAATACGAGTACTATGTGTTCTAAGACATTTCCTTCTAAATCGAGTAACGTTTCTATGGAAACGACGGGATTTTCTTTTGGGAGACGACAATCACTTTTCCGAACCACTAATCCTTCTTTACTGCATCCCTCACTCCCACACATTGACGAATTCACACGGAAATTCCGTCGCTATGAAATACTATGTGTTCCAAGACATTTCCTTCCAAATCGAGTAACGTTTCTATGGAAACGACGGGATTTTCTTTTGGGATACGACAATCACATTTCCGATCCACTAATCCTTCTTTACTGCATCCCTCACTCCCACACATTGACGAATTCACACGGAAATTGCGTCGCTATGAAATACTATGTGTTCTAAGACATTTCCTTCTAAATCGAGTAACGTTTCTATGGAAACGAAAGGATTTTCTTTTGGGATACGACAATCACATTTCCGATCCACTAATCCTTCTTTACTGCATCCCTCACTCCCAAACATTGGCGAATTCACACGGAAATTGCGTCGCTATGAAATACTATGTGTTCCAAGACATTTCCTTCTAAATCGAATAACGTTTCTATGGAAACGACTGGATTTTCTTTTGGGATACGACAATCTCATTTCCGATCCACTAATCCTTCTTTACTGCATCCCTCACTCCCACACATTGACGTATTTACACGGAAATTGCGTCGCTATGAAATACGAGTACTATGTGTTCTAAGACATTTCCTTCTAAATCGAGAAACGTTCCTGTGGAAACGACAGGATTTTCTTTTGGGATTCGACAATCACATTTCCGATCCACTAATCCTTCTTTACTGCATCCCTCACTCCCAAACATTGACGAATTCACACGGAAACTGCGTCGCTATGAAATACTATGTGTTCTAAGACATTTCCTTCTAAATGGAGTAACGTTTCTATGGAAACGACAGGATTTTCTTTTGGGATACGACAATCTCATTTCCGATCCACTAATCCTTCTTTACTGCATCCCTCACTCCCACACATTGACGAATTCACACGGAAATTGCGTCGCTATGAAATACGAGTACTATGTGTTCTAAGACATTTCCTTCTAAATCGAGTAACGTTTCTATGGAAACGACAGGATTTTCTTTTGGGATACGACAATCACATTTCCGATCCACTAGTCCTTCTTTACTGTATCCCTCACTCCCACACATTGACGAATTCACACGGAAAATCCGTCGCTATGAAATACGAGTACTATGAGTTATAAGACTTTTCCTTCTAAATCGAGTAACGTTTCTATGGAAACGACAGGATTTTCTTTTGGGATACGACAATCTCATTTCCGATCCACTAATCCTTCTTTACTGCATCCCTCACTCCCACACATTGACGTATTTACACGGAAATTCCGTCGCTATGAAAAACGAGTACTATGTGTTCTAAGACATTTCCTTCTAAATCGAGTAACGTTCCTATGGAAACGACAGGATTTTCTTTTGGGATACGACAATCACATTTCCGATCCTCTAAACCTTCTTTACTGCATACCTCACTCCCATACATTGACGAATTCACTCGGAAATTCCGTCGCTATGAAATACGGGTAATATGTGATCTAAGACATTTCCTTCTAAATCGAGTAACGTTTCTATGGAAACGACAGGATTTTCTTTTGGGATACGACAATCACATTTCCGATCCACTAATCCTTCTTTACTGCATCCCTCACTCCCACACATTGACGAATTCACACGGAAATTCCGTCGCTATGAAATACGAGTACTATGAGTTCTAAGACATTTCCATCTAAATCGAGTAACGTTTCTATGGAAACGACAGGATTTTCTTTTGGGATACGACAACCTCATTTCCGATCCACTAATCCTGCTTTACTGCATCCCTCACTCCCACACATTGACGAATTCACACGGAAACTGCGTCGCTATGAAATACTATGTGTTCTAAGACATTTCCTTCTAAATCGAGTAACGTTTCTATGGAAACGACAGGATTTTCTTTTTTGATACGACAATCTCATTTCCGATCCACTAATTTTTCTTTACTGCATCCCTCACTCCCACACATTGAAGATTTCACACGGAAATTTCGTCGCTATGAAAAACGAGTACAATGTGTTCTAAGACATTTCCTTCTAAATCGAGTAACGTTCCTATGGAAACGACAGGATTTTCTTTTGGGATTCGACAATCACATTTCCGATCCACTAATCCCTCTTTACTGCATCCCTCACTCCCAAACATTGACGAATTCACACGGAAATTGCGTCGCTATGAAATACTATGTGTTCCAAGACATTTCCTTCTTAATCGAGTAACGTTTCTATGGAAACGACAGGATTTTCTTTTGGGATACGACAATCTCATTTCCGATCCACTAATCCTGCTTTACTGCATCCCTCACTCCCACACATTGACGAATTCACACGGAAATTCCGTCGCAATGAAATACGAGTACTATGTGTTCTAAGACATTTACTTCTAAATCGAGTAACGTTTCTATGGAAACGACAGGATTTTCTTTTGGGATACGACAATCACATTTCCGATCCACTAATCCTTCTTTACTGCATCCCTCACTCCCAAACATTGACAAATTCACACGGAAATTGCGTTGCTATGAATTACTATGTGTTCTAAGACATTTCCTTCTAAATCGATTAACGTTTCTATGGAAACGACAGGATTTTCTTTTTTGATACGACAATCTCATTTCCGATCCACTAATTTTTCTTTACTGCATCCCTCACTCCCACACATTGAAGATTTCACATGGAAATTGCGTCGCTATGAAATACGAGTACAATGTGTTCTAAGACATTTCCTTCTAAATCGAGTAACGTTTCTATGGAAACGACAGGATTTTCTTTTGGGATACGACAATCACATTTCCGATCCACTAGTCCTTCTTTACTGTATCCCTCACTCCCACACATTGACGAATTCACACGGAAATTCCGTCGCTATGAAAAACGAGTACAATGTGTTCTAAGACATTTCCTTCTAAATCGAGTAACGTTCCTATGGAAACGACAGGATTTTCTTTTGGGATTCGACAATCACATTTCCGATCCACTAATCCCTCTTTACTGCATCCCTCACTCCCAAACATTGACGAATTCACACGGAAATTGCGTCGCTATGAAATACTATGTGTTCCAAGACATTTCCTTCTTAATCGAGTAACGTTTCTATGGAAACGACAGGATTTTCTTTTGGGATACGACAATCTCATTTCCGATCCACTAATCCTGCTTTACTGCATCCCTCACTCCCACACATTGACGAATTCACACGGAAATTCCGTCGCAATGAAATACGAGTACTATGTGTTCTAAGACATTTACTTCTAAATCGAGTAACGTTTCTATGGAAACGACAGGATTTTCTTTTCGGATACGACAATCACATTTCCGATCCACTAATCCTTCTTTGCTACATCCCTCACTCCCAAACATTGACGAATTCACACGGAAATTCCGTCGCTATGAAATACTATGTGTTCCAAGACATTTCCTTCCAAATCGAGTAACGTTTCTATGGAAACGACAGGATTTTCTTTTGGGATACGACAATCTCATTTCCGATCCACTAATCCTTCTTTACTGCATCCCTCACTCCCACACATTGACGAATTCACACGGAAATTGCGTCGCTATGAAATACTATGTGTTCTAAGACATTTCCTTCTAAATCGAGTAACGTTTCTATGGAAACGACAGGATTTTCTTTTGGGATACGACAATCACATTTCCGATCCACTAATTCCTCTTTACTGCATTCCTCACTCCCACACATTGACGAATTCACACGGAAATTGCGTCGCTATGAAATACGAGTACTATGTGTTCTAAGACATTTCCTTCTAAATTGAGTAACGTTCCTATGGAAACGACAGGATTTTCTTTTGGGATTCGACAATCACATTTCCGATCCACTAATCCTTCTTTACTGCATCCCTCACTCCCAAACATTGACGAATTCACACGGAAACTGCGTCGCTATGAAATACTATGTGTTCTAAGACATTTCCTTCTAAATCGAGTAACGTTTCTATGGAAACGACAGGATTTTCTTTTGGGATACGACAATCTCATTTCCGATCCACTAATCCTTCTTTACTGCATCCCTCACTCCCACACATTGACGAATTCACACGGAAATTCCGTCGCTATGAAATACGAGTACTATGTGTTCTAAGACATTTCCTTCTAAATTGAGTAACGTTCCTATGGAAACGACAGGATTTTCTTTTGGGATTCGACAATCACATTTCCGATCCACTAATCCTTCTTTACTGCATCCCTCACTCCCAAACATTGACAAATTCCCACGGAAATTGCGTTGCTATGAAATACTATGTGTTCTAAGACATTTCCTTCTAAATCGATTAACGTTTCTATGGAAACGACAGGATTTTCTTTTTTGATACGACAATCTCATTTCCGATCCACTAATTTTTCTTTACTGCATCCCTCACTCCCACACATTGAAGATTTCACACGGAAATTGCGTCGCTATGAAATACGAGTACAATGTGTTCTAAGACATTTCCTTCTAAATCGAGTAACGTTTCTATGGAAACGACAGGATTTTCTTTTGGGATACGACAATCACATTTCCGATCCACTAGTCCTTCTTTACTGTATCCCTCACTCCCACACATTGACGAATTCACACGGAAATTCCGTCGCTATGAAAAACGAGTACAATGTGTTCTAAGACATTTCCTTCTAAATCGAGTAACGTTCCTATGGAAACGACAGGATTTTCTTTTGGGATTCGACAATCACATTTCCGATCCACTAATCCCTCTTTACTGCATCCCTCACTCCCAAACATTGACGAATTCACACGGAAATTGCGTCGCTATGAAATACTATGTGTTCCAAGACATTTCCTTCTTAATCGAGTAACGTTTCTATGGAAACGACAGGATTTTCTTTTGGGATACGACAATCACATTTCCGATCCACTAATCCTTCTTTACTGCATCCCTCACTCCCACACATTGACGAATTCACACGGATATTCCGTCGCCATGAAATACGAGTACTATGTGTTCTGAGACATTTACTTCTAAATCGAGTAACGTTTCTATGGAAACGACAGGATTTTCTTTTGGGATACGACAATCTCATTTCCGATCCACTAATCATTCTTTACTGCATCCCTCACTCCCACACATTGACGAATTCACACGGAAATTGCGTCGCTATGAAATACTATGTGTTCTAAGACATTTCCTTCTAAATCGAGTAACGTTTCTATGGAAACGACAGGATTTTCTTTTGGGATACGACAATCACATTTCCGATCCACTAATCCTTCTTTACTGCATCCCTCACTCCCAAACATTGACGAATTCACACGGAATTTGCGTCGCTATGAAATACTATGTGTTCCAAGACATTTCCTTCTAAATCGAGTAACGTTTCTATGGAAACGACATGATTTTCTTTTGGGATACGACAATCTCATTTCCGATCCACTAATCCTTCTTTACTGCATCCCTCACTCCCACACATTGACGAATTCACACGGAAATTGCGTCGCTATGAAATACGAGTACTATGTGTTCTAAGACATTTCCTTCTAAATCGAGTAACGTTTCTATCGAAACGACAGGATTTTCTTTTGGGATACGACAATCACATTTCCGATCCACTAATCCTTCTTTACTGCATCCCTCACTCCCAAACATTGACGAATTCACACGGAAATTCCGTCGCTATGAAATACGAGTACTATGTGTTCTAAGACATTTCCTTCCAAATCGAGTAACGTTTCTATGGAAACGACAGGATTTTCTTTTGGGATACGACAATCACATTTCCGAACCACTAATCCTTCTTTACTGCATCCCTCACTCCCACACATTGACGAATTCACACGGAAATTCCGTCGCTATGAAATACTATGTATTCTAAGACATTTCCTTCTAAATCGAGTAACGTTTCTATGGAAACGAAAGGATTTTCTTTTGGGATTCGACAATCACATTTCCGATCCACTAATCCTTCTTTACTGCATCCCTCACTCCCAAACATTGGCGAATTCACACGGAAATTGCGTCGCTATGAAATACTATGTGTTCCAAGACATTTCCTTCTAAATCGAATAACGTTTCTATGGAAACGACAGGATTTTCTTTTGGGATACGACAATCTCATTTCCGATCCACTAATCCTTCTTTACTGCATCCCTCACTCCCACACATTGACGTATTTACACGGAAATTGCGTCGCTATGAAATACGAGTACTATGTGTTCTAAGACATTTCCTTCTAAATCGAGTAACGTTCCTGTGGAAACGACAGGATTTTCTTTTGGGATTCGACAATCACATTTCCGATCCACTAATCCTTCTTTACTGCATCCCTCACTCCCAAACATTGACGAATTCACACGGAAACTGCGTCGCTATGAAATACTATGTGTTCTAAGACATTTCCTTCTAAATGGAGTAACGTTTCTATGGAAACGACAGGATTTTCTTTTGGGATACGACAATCTCATTTCCGATCCACTAATCCTTCTTTACTGCATCCCTCACTCCCACACATTGACGAATTCACACGGAAATTGCGTCGCTATGAAATACGAGTACTATGTGTTCTAAGACATTTCCTTCTAAATCGAGTAACGTTTCTATGGAAACGACAGGATTTTCTTTTGGGATACGACAATCACATTTCCGATCCACTAGTCCTTCTTTACTGTATCCCTCACTCCCACACATTGACGAATTCACACGGAAAATCCGTCGCTATGAAATACGAGTACTATGAGTTATAAGACATTTCCTTCTACATCGAGTAACGTTTCTATGGAAACGACAGGATTTTCTTTTGGGATACGACAATCTCATTTCCGATCCACTAATCCTTCTTTACTGCATCCCTCACTCCCACACATTGACGTATTTACACGGAAATTCCGTCGCTATGAAAAACGAGTACTATGTGTTCTAAGACATTTCCTTCTAAATCGAGTAACGTTCCTATGGAAACGACAGGATTTTCTTTTGGGATACGACAATCACATTTCCGATCCTCTAAACCTTCTTTACTGCATACCTCACTCCCATACATTGACGAATTCACTCGGAAATTCCGTCGCTATGAAATACGGGTACTATGTGATCTAAGACATTTCCTTCTAAATCGAGTAACGTTTCTATGGAAACGACAGGATTTTCTTTTGGGATACGACAATCACATTTCCGATCCACTAATCCTTCTTTACTGCATCCCTCACCCCACACATTGACGAATTCACACGGAAATTCCGTCGCTATGAAATACGAGTACTATGAGTTCTAAGACATTTCCATCTAAATCGAGTAACGTTTCTATGGAAACGACAGGATTTTCTTTTGGGATACGACAATCTCATTTCCGATCCACTAATCCTGCTTTACTGCATCCCTCACTCCCACACATTGACGAATTCACACGGAAATTCCGTCGCAATGAAATACGAGTACTATGTGTTCTAAGACATTTACTTCTAAATCGAGTAACGTTTCTATGGAAACGACAGGATTTTCTTTTGGGATACGACAATCACATTTCCGATCCACTAATCCTTCTTTACTACATCCCTCACTCCCAAACATTGACGAATTCACACGGAAATTCCGTCGCTATGAAATACTATGTGTTCCAAGACATTTCCTTCCAAATCGAGTAACGTTTCTATGGAAACGACAGGATTTTCTTTTGGGATACGACAATCTCATTTCCGATCCTCTAATCCTTCTTTACTGCATCCCTCACTCCCACACATTGACGAATTCACACGGAAATTGCGTCGCTATGAAATACTATGTGTTCTAAGACATTTCCTTCTAAATCGAGCAACGTTTCTATGGAAACGACAGGATTTTCTTTTGGGATACGACAATCACATTTCCGATCCACTAATTCCTCTTTACTGCATTCCTCACTCCCACACATTGACGAATTCACACGGAAATTGCGTCGCTAAGAAATACGAGTACTATGTGTTCTAAGACATTTCCTTCTAAATTGAGTAACGTTCCTATGGAAACGACAGGATTTTCTTTTGGGATTCGACAATCACATTTCCGATCCACTAATCCTTCTTTACTGCATCCCTCACTCCCAAACATTGACGAATTCACACGGAAACTGCGTCGCTATGAAATACTATGTGTTCTAAGACATTTCCTTCTAAATCGAGTAACGTTTCTATGGAAACGACAGGATTTTCTTTTGGGATACGACAATCTCATTTCCGATCCACTAATCCTTCTTTACTGCATCCCTCACTCCCACACATTGACGAATTCACACGGAAATTCCGTCGCTATGAAATACGAGTACTATGTGTTCTAAGACAGTTCCTTCTAAATCGAGTAACGCTTCTATGGAAACGACAGGATTTTCTTTTGGGATACGACAATCACATTTCCGGTCCACTAATCCTTCTTTACTGCATCCCTCACTCCCAAACATTGACAAATTCACACGGAAATTGCGTTGCTATGAAATACTATGTGTTCTAAGACATTTCCTTCTAAATCGATTAACGTTTCTATGGAAACGACAGGATTTTCTTTTTTGAAACGACAATCTCATTTCCGATCCACTAATTTTTCTTTACTGCATCCCTCACTCCCACACATTGAAGATTTCACACGGAAATTGCGTCGCTATGAAAAACGAGTACAATGTGTTCTAAGACATTTCCTTCTAAATCGTGTAACGTTTCTATGGAAACGACAGGATTTTCTTTTGGGATACGACAATCACATTTCCGATCCACTAGTCCTTCTTTACTGTATCCCTCACTCCCACACATTGACGAATTCACACGGAAATTTCGTCGCTATGAAAAACGAGTACAATGTGTTCTAAGACATTTCCTTCTAAATCGAGTAACGTTCCTATGGAAACGACAGGATTTTCTTTTGGGATTCGACAATCACATTTCCGATCCACTAATCCCTCTTTACTGCATCCCTCACTCCCAAACATTGACGAATTCACACGGAAATTGCGTCGCTATGAAATACTATGTGTTCCAAGACATTTCCTTCTTAATCGAGTAACGTTTCTATGGAAACGACAGGATTTTCTTTTGGGATACGACAATCTCATTTCCGATCCACTAATCCTGCTTTACTGCATCCCTCACTCCCACACATTGACGAATTCACACGGAAATTCCGTCGCAACGAAATACGAGTACTATGTGTTCTAAGACATTTACTTCTAAATCGAGTAACGTTTCTATGGAAACGACAGGATTTTCTTTTGGGATACGACAATCACATTTCCGATCCACTAATCCTTCTTTACTGCATCCCTCACTCCCAAACATTGACAAATTCACACGGAAATTGCGTTGCTATGAAATACTATGTGTTCTAAGACATTTCCTTCTAAATCGATTAACGTTTCTATGGAAACGACAGGATTTTCTTTTTTGATACGACAATCTCATTTCCGATCCACTAATTTTTCTTTACTGCATCCCTCACTCCCACACATTGAAGATTTCACACGGAAATTGCGTCGCTATGAAATACGAGTACAATGTGTTCTAAGACATTTCCTTCTAAATCGAGTAACGTTTCTATGGAAACGACAGGATTTTCTTTTGGGAGACGACAATCTCATTTCCGATCCACTAATCCTTCTTTACTGCATCCCTCACTCCCAAACATTGACGAATTCACACGGAAATTCCGTCGCTATGAAATACGGGTACTATGTGTTTCAAGACATTTCCTCCTAAATCGAGTAACGTTTCTATGGAAACGACAGGATTTTCTTTTGGGATACGACAATCACATTTCCGATCCACTAATCCTTCTTTACTGCATCCCTCACTCCCACACATTGACGAATTCACACGGAAATTCCGTCGCTATGAAATACGAGTACTATGTGTTCTAAGACATTTCCTTCTAAATCGAGTAACGTTTCTATGAAAACGACAGGATTTTCTTTTGGGATACGACAATCTCATTTCCGATCCACTAATCCTTCTTTACTGCCTCTCTCACTCCCACACATTGACGAATTCACACGGAAATTCCGTCGCAAAGAAATACGAGTACTATGTGTTCTAAGACATTTACTTCTAAATCGAGTAACGTTTCTATGGAAACGACAGGATTTTCTTTTGGGATACGACAATCACATTTCCGATCCACTAATCCTTCTTTACTCCATCCCTCACTCCCAAACATTGACGAATTCACACGGAAATTGCGTCGCTATGAAATACTATGTGTTCTAAGACATTTCCTTCTAAATCGAGTAACGTTTCTATGGAAACGACAGGATTTTCTTTTGGGATACGACAATCTCATTTCCGATCCACTAATCCTTCTTTACTGCATCCCTCACTCCCACACATTGACGAATTCACACGGAAATTGCGTCGCTATGAAATACGAGTACTATGTGTTCTAAGACATTTCCTTCTAAATCGAGTAACGTTTCTATGGAAACGACAGGATTTTCTTTTGGGATACGACAATCACATTTCCGATCCACTAGTCCTTCTTTACTGTATCCCTCACTCCCACACATTGACGAATTCACACGGAAAATCCGTCGCTATGAAATACGAGTACTATGAGTTATAAGACATTTCCTTCTAAATCGAGTAACGTTTCTATGGAAACGACAGGATTTTCTTTTGGGATACGACAATCTCATTTCCGATCCACTAATCCTTCTTTACTGCATCCCTCACTCCCACACATTGACGTATTTACACGGAAATTCCGTCGCTATGAAAAACGAGTACTATGTGTTCTAAGACATTTCCTTCTAAATCGAGTAACGTTCCTATGGAAACGACAGGATTTTCTTTTGGGATACGACAATCACATTTCCGATCCTCTAAACCTTCTTTACTGCATACCTCACTCCCATACATTGGCGAATTCATTCGGAAATTCCGTCGCTATGAAATACGGGTACTATGTGATCTAAGACATTTCCTTCTAAATCGAGTAACGTTTCTATGGAAACGACAGGATTTTCTTTTGGGATACGACAATCACATTTCCGATCCACTAATCCTTCTTTACTGCATCCCTCACTCCCAAACATTGACGAATTCACACGGAATTTGCGTCGCTATGAAATACTATGTGTTCCAAGACATTTCCTTCTAAATCGAGTAACGTTTCTATGGAAACGACATGATTTTCTTTTGGGATACGACAATCTCATTTCCGATCCACTAATCCTTCTTTACTGCATCCCTCACTCCCACACATTGACGAATTCACACGGAAATTCCGTCGCTATGTGTTCTAAGACAGTTCCTTCTAAATCGAGTAACGCTTCTATGGAAACGACAGGATTTTCTTTTGGGATACGACAATCACATTTAAGATCCACTAATCCTTCTTTACTGCATCCCTCACTCCCAAACATTGACGAATTCACACGGAAATTGCGTCGCTATGAAATACTATGTGTTCTAAGACATTTCCTTCTAAATCGAGTAACGTTTCTATGGAAACGACAGGATTTTCTTTTGGGATACGACAATCTCATTTCCGATCCACTAATCCTTCTTTACTGCATCCCTCACTCCCGCACATTGACGAATTCACACGGAAATTCCGTCGCTATGAAAAACGAGTACAGTGTGTTCTAAGACATTTCCTTCTAAATCGAGGAACGTTCCTATGGAAACGACAGGATTTTCTTTTGGGATTCGACAATCACATTTCCGATCCACTAATCCTTCTTTACTGCATCCCTCACTCCCAAACATTGACGAATTCACACGGAAATTGCGTCGCTATGAATTACGAGTACTATGTGTTCTAAGACATTTCCTTCTAAATCGAGTAACGTTTCTATGGAGACGACAGGATTTTCTTTTGGGATACGACATTCACATTTCCGATCCACTAATCCTTCTTTACTGCATCCCTCACTCCCAAACATTGACGAATTCACACGGAAATTCCGTCGCTATGAAATACGAGTACTATGTGTTCTAAGACATTTCCTTCTAAATCGAGTAACGTTTCTATGGAGACGACGGAATTTTCTTTTGGGATACGACAAACTCATTTCCGATCCACTAATCCTTCTTTACTGCATCCCTCACTCCCACACATTGACGAATTCACACGGAAATTGCGTCGCTATGAAATACTATGTGTTCTAAGACATTTCCTTCTAAATCGAGTAACGTTTCTATGGAAACGACAGGATTTTCTTTTGGGAGACGACAATCTCATTTCCGATCCACTAATCCTTCTTTACTGCATCCCTCACTCCCACACATTGACGAATTCACACGGAAATTGCGTCGCTATGAAATACGAGTACTATGTGTTCTAAGACATTTCCTTCTAAATCGAGTAACGTTTCTATCGAAACGACAGGATTTTCTTTTGGGATACGACAGTCACATTTCCGATCCACTAATCCTTCTTTACTGCATCCCTCACTCCCAAACATTGACGAATTCACACGGAAATTCCGTCGCTATGAAATACGAGTACTATGTGTTCTAAGACATTTCCTTCCAAATCGAGTAACGTTTCTATGGAAACGACAGGATTTTCTTTTGGGATACGACAATCACATTTCCGAACCACTAATCCTTCTTTACTGCATCCCTCACTCCCACACATTGACGAATTCACACGGAAATTCCGTCGCTATGAAATACTATGTGTTCTAAAACATTTCCTTCTAAATCGAGTAACGTTTCTATGGAAACGAAAGGATTTTCTTTTGGGATTCGACAATCACATTTCCGATCCACTAATCCTTCTTTACTGCATCCCGCACTCCCAAACATTGGCGAATTCACACGGAAATTGCGTCGCTATGAAATACTATGTGTTCCAAGACATTTCCTTCTAAATCGAATAACGTTTCTATGGAAACGACAGGATTTTCTTTTGGGATACGACAATCTCATTTCCGATCCACTAATCCTTCTTTACTGCATCCCTCACTCCCACACATTGACGTATTTGCACGGAAATTGCGTCGCTATGAAATACGAGTACTATGTGTTCTAAGACATTTCCTTCTAAATCGAGTAACGTTCCTGTGGAAACGACAGGATTTTCTTTTGGGATTCGACAATCACATTTCCGATCCACTAATCCTTCTTTACTGCATCCCTCACTCCCAAACATTGACGAATTCACACGGAAACTGCGTCGCTATGAAATACTATGTGTTCTAAGACATTTCCTTCTAAATGGAGTAACGTTTCTATGGAAACGACAGGATTTTCTTTTGGGATACGACAATCTCATTTCCGATCCACTAATCCTTCTTTACTGCATCCCTCACTCCCACACATTGACGAATTCACACGGAAATTGCGTCGCTATGAAATACGAGTACTATGTGTTCTAAGACATTTCCTTCTAAATCGAGTAACGTTTCTATGGAAACGACAGGATTTTCTTTTGGGATACGACAATCACATTTCCGATCCACTAGTCCTTCTTTACTGTATCCCTCACTCCCACACATTGACGAATTCACACGGAAAATCCGTCGCTATGAAATACGAGTACTATGAGTTATAAGACATTTCCTTCTAAATCGAGTAACGTTTCTATGGAAACGACAGGATTTTCTTTTGGGATACGACAAACTCATTTCCGATCCACTAATCCTTCTTTACTGCATCCCTCACTCCCACACATTGACGTATTTACACGGAAATTCCGTCGCTATGAAAAACGAGTACTATGTGTTCTAAGACATTTCCTTCTAAATCGAGTAACGTTCCTATGGAAACGACAGGATTTTCTTTTGGGATACGACAATCACATTTCCGATCCTCTAAACCTTCTTCACTGCATACCTCACTCCCATACATTGACGAATTCACTCGGAAATTCCGTCGCTATGAAATACGGGTACTATGTGATCTAAGACATTTCCTTCTAAATCGAGTAACGTTTCTATGGAAACGACAGGATTTTCTTTTGGGATACGACAATCACATTTCCGATCCACTAATCCTTCTTTACTGCATCCCTCACTCCCACACATTGACGAATTCACACGGAAATTCCGTCGCTATGTAATACGAGTACTATGAGTTCTAAGACATTTCCATCTAAATCGAGTAACGTTTCTATGGAAACGACAGGATTTTCTTTTGGGATACGACAATCTCATTTCCGATCCACTAATCCTGCTTTACTGCATCCCTCACTCCCACACATTGACGAATTCACACGGAAATTCCGTCGCAATGAAATACGAGTACTATGTGTTCTAAGACATTTACTTCTAAATCGAGTAACGTTTCTATGGAAACGACAGGATTTTCTTTTGGGATACGACAATCACATTTCCGATCCACTAATCCTTCTTTACTACATCCCTCACTCCCAAACATTGACGAATTCACACGGAAATTCCGTCGCTATGAAATACTATGTGTTCCAAGACATTTCCTTCCAAATCGAGTAACGTTTCTATGGAAACGACAGGATTTTCTTTTGGGATACGACAATCTCATTTCCGATCCACTAATCCTTCTTTACTGCATCCCTCACTCCCACACATTGACGAATTCACACGGAAATTGCGTCGCTATGAAATACTATGTGTTCTAAGACATTTCCTTCTAAATCGAGCAACGTTTCTATGGAAACGACAGGATTTTCTTTTGGGATACGACAATCACATTTCCGATCCACTAATTCCTCTTTACTGCATTCCTCACTCCCACACATTGACGAATTCACACGGAAATTGCGTCGCTAAGAAATACGAGTACTATGTGTTCTAAGACATTTCCTTCTAAATTGAGTAACGTTCCTATGGAAACGACAGGATTTTCTTTTGGGATTCGACAATCACATTTCCGATCCACTAATCCTTCTTTACTGCATCCCTCACTCCCAAACATTGACGAATTCACACGGAAACTGCGTCGCTATGAAATACTATGTGTTCTAAGACATTTCCTTCTAAATCGAGTAACGTTTCTATGGAAACGACAGGATTTTCTTTTGGGATACGACAATCTCATTTCCGATCCACTAATCCTTCTTTACTGCATCCCTCACTCCCACACATTGACGTATTTACACGGAAATTCCGTCGCTATGAAAAACGAGTACTATGTGTTCTAAGACATTTCCTTCTAAATCGAGTAACGTTCCTATGGAAACGACAGGATTTTCTTTTGGGATACGACAATCACATTTCCGATCCTCTAAACCTTCTTTACTGCATACCTCACTCCCATACATTGACGAATTCACTCAAAAATTCCGTCGCTATGAAATACGGGTACTATGTGATCTAAGACATTTCCTTCTAAATCGAGTAACGTTTCTATGGAAACGACAGGATTTTCTTTTGGGATACGACAATCACATTTCCGATCCACTAATCCTTCTTTACTGCATCCCTCACTCCCACACATTGACGAATTCACACGGAAATTCCGTCGCTATGTAATACGAGTACTATGAGTTCTAAGACATTTCCATCTAAATCGAGTAACGTTTCTATGGAAACGACAGGATTTTCTTTTGGGATACGACAATCTCATTTCCGATCCACTAATCCTGCTTTACTGCATCCCTCACTCCCACACATTGACGAATTCACACGGAAATTCCGTCGCAATGAAATACGAGTACTATGTGTTCTAAGACATTTACTTCTAAATCGAGTAACGTTTCTATGGAAACGACAGGATTTTCTTTTGGGATTCGACAATCACATTTCCGATCCACTAATCCTTCTTTACTGCATCCCTCACTCCCAAACATTGGCGAATTCACACGGAAATTGCGTCGCTATGAAATACTATGTGTTCCAAGACATTTCCTTCTAAATCGAATAACGTTTCTATGGAAACGACAGGATTTTCTTTTGGGATACGACAATCTCATTTCCGATCCACTAATCCTTCTTTACTGCATCCCTCACTCCCACACATTGACGTATTTACACGGAAATTGCGTCGCTATGAAATACGAGTACTATGTGTTCTAAGACATTTCCTTCTAAATCGAGTAACGTTCCTGTGGAAACGACAGGATTTTCTTTTGGGATTCGACAATCACATTTCCGATCCACTAATCCTTCTTTACTGCATCCCTCACTCCCAAACATTGACGAATTCACACGGAAACTGCGTCGCTATGAAATACTATGTGTTCTAAGACATTTCCTTCTAAATGGAGTAACGTTTCTATGGAAACGACAGGATTTTTTTTGGGATACGACAATCTCATTTCCGATCCACTAATCCTTCTTTACTGCATCCCTCACTCCCACACATTGACGAATTCACACGGAAATTGCGTCGCTATGAAATACGAGTACTATGTGTTCTAAGACATTTCCTTCTAAATCGAGTAACGTTTCTATGGAAACGACAGGATTTTCTTTTGGGATACGACAATCACATTTCCGATCCACTAGTCCTTCTTTACTGTATCCCTCACTCCCACACATTGACGAATTCACACGGAAAATCCGTCGCTATGAAATACGAGTACTATGAGTTATAAGACATTTCCTTCTAAATCGAGTAACGTTTCTATGGAAACGACAGAATTTTCTTTTGGGATACGACAATCTCATTTCCGATCCACTAATCCTTCTTTACTGCATCCCTCACTCCCACACATTGACGTATTTACACGGAAATTCCGTCGCTATGAAAAACGAGTACTATGTGTTCTAAGACATTTCCTTCTAAATCGAGTAACGTTCCTATGGAAACGACAGGATTTTCTTTTGGGATACGACAATCACATTTCCGATCCTCTAAACCTTCTTTACTGCATACCTCACTCCCATACATTGACGAATTCACTCGGAAATTCCGTCGCTATGAAATACGGGTACTATGTGATCTAAGACATTTCCTTCTAAATCGAGTAACGTTTCTATGGAAACGACAGGATTTTCTTTTGGGATACGACAATCACTTTTCCGATCCACTAATCCTTCTTTACTGCATCCCTCACTCCCACACATTGACGAATTCACAAGGAAATTCCGTCGCTATGTAATACGAGTACTATGAGTTCTAAGACATTTCCATCTAAATCGAGTAACGTTTCTATGGAAACGACAGGATTTTCTTTTGGGATACGACAATCTCATTTCCGATCCACTAATCCTGCTTTACTGCATCCCTCACTCCCACACATTGACGAATTCACACGGAAATTCCGTCGCAATGAAATACGAGTACTATGTGTTCTAAGACATTTACTTCTAAATCGAGTAACGTTTCTATGGAAACGACAGGATTTTCTTTTGGGATACGACAATCACATTTCCGATCCACTAATCCTTCTTTACTACATCCCTCACTCCCAAACATTGACGAATTCACACGGAAATTCCGTCGCTATGAAATACTATGTGTTCCAAGACATTTCCTTCCAAATCGAGTAACGTTTCTATGGAAACGACAGGATTTTCTTTTGGGATACGACAATCTCATTTCCGATCCACTAATCCTTCTTTACTGCATCCCTCACTCCCACACATTGACGAATTCACACGGAAATTGCGTCGCTATGAAATACTATGTGTTCTAAGACATTTCCTTCTAAATCGAGCAACGTTTCTATGGAAACGACAGGATTTTCTTTTGGGATACGACAATCACATTTCCGATCCACTAATTCCTCTTTACTGCATTCCTCACTCCCACACATTGACGAATTCACACGGAAATTGCGTCGCTAAGAAATACGAGTACTATGTGTTCTAAGACATTTCCTTCTAAATTGAGTAACGTTCCTATGGAAACGACAGGATTTTCTTTTGGGATTCGACAATCACATTTCCGATCCACTAATCCTTCTTTACTGCATCCCTCACTCCCAAACATTGACGAATTCACACGGAAACTGCGTCGCTATGAAATACTATGTGTTCTAAGACATTTCCTTCTAAATCGAGTAACGTTTCTATGGAAACGACAGGATTTTCTTTTGGGATACGACAATCTCATTTCCGATCCACTAATCCTTCTTTACTGCATCCCTCACTCCCACACATTGACGAATTCACACGGAAATTCCGTCGCTATGAAATACGAGTACTATATGTTCTAAGACAGTTCCTTCTAAATCGAGTAACGCTTCTATGGAAACGACAGGATTTTCTTTTGGGATACGACAATCACATTTCCGATCCACTAATCCTTCTTTACTGCATCCCTCACTCCCAAACATTGACAAATTCACACGGAAATTGCGTTGCTATGAAATACTATGTGTTCTAAGACATTTCCTTCTAAATCGATTAACGTTTCTATGGAAACGACAGGATTTTCTTTTTTGATACGACAATCTCATTTCCGATCCACTAATTTTTCTTTACTGCATCCCTCACTCCCACACATTGAAGACTTCACACGGAAATTGCGTCGCTATGAAAAACGAGTACAATGTTTTCTAAGACATTTCCTTCTAAATCGTGTAACGTTTCTATGGAAACGACAGGATTTTCTTTTGGGATACGACAATCACATTTCCGATCCACTAGTCCTTCTTTACTGTATCCCTCACTCCCACACATTGACGAATTCACACGGAAATTTCGTTGCTATGAAAAACGAGTACAATGTGTTCTAAGACATTTCCTTCTAAATCGAGTAACGTTCCTATGGAAACGAAAGGATTTTCTTTTGGGATTCGACAATCACATTTCCGATCCACTAATCCCTCTTTACTGCATCCCTCACTCCCAAACATTGACGAATTCACACGGAAATTGCGTCGCTATGAAATACTATGTGTTCCAAGACATTTCCTTCTTAATCGAGTAACGTTTCTATGGAAACGACAGGATTTTCTTTTGGGATACGACAATCTCATTTCCGATCCACTAATCCTGCTTTACTGCATCCCTCACTCCCACACATTGACGAATTCACACGGAAATTCCGTCGCAACGAAATACGAGTACTATGTGTTCTAAGACATTTACTTCTAAATCGAGTAACGTTTCTATGGAAACGACAGGATTTTCTTTTGGGATACGACAATCACATTTCCGATCCACTAATCCTTCTTTACTGCATCCCTCACTCCCAAACATTGACAAATTCACACGGAAATTGCGTTGCTATGAAATACTATGTGTTCTAAGACATTTCCTTCTAAATCGATTAACGTTTCTATGGAAACGACAGGATTTTCTTTTTTGATACGACAATCTCATTTCCGATCCACTAATTTTTCTTTACTGCATCCCTCACTCCCACACATTGAAGATTTCACACGGAAATTGCGTCGCTATGAAGTACGAGTACAATGTGTTCTAAGACATTTCCTTCTAAATCGAGTAACGTTTCTATGGAAACGACAGGATTTTCTTTTGGGATACGACAATCTAAATTCCGATCCACTAATCCTACTTTACTGCATCCCTCACTCCCACACATTGACGAATTCACACGGAAATTGCGTCGCTATGAAATACTATGTGTTCTAAGACATTTCCTTCTAAATCGAGTAACGTTTCTATGGAAACGAAAGGATTTTCTTTTGGGATACGACAATCACATTTCCGATCCACTAATCCTTCTTTACTGCATCCCTCACTCCCAAACATTGGCAAATTCACACGGAAATTGCGTCGCTATGAAATACTATTTGTTCCAAGACATTTCCTTCTAAATCGAATAACGTTTCTATGGAAACGGCAGGATTTTCTTTTGGGATACGACAATCTCATTTCCGATCCACTAATCCTTCTTTACTGCATCCCTCACTCCCACACATTGACGTATTTACACGGAAATTGCGTCGCTATGAAATACGAGTACTATGTGTTCTAAGACATTTCCTTCTAAATCGAGTAACGTTCCTGTGGAAACGACAGGATTTTCTTTTGGGATTCGACAATCACATTTCCGATCCACTAATCCTTCTTTACTGCATCCCTCACTCCCAAACATTGACGAATTCACACGGAAACTGCGTCGCTATGAAATACTATGTGTTCTAAGACATTTCCTTCTAAATGGAGTAACGTTTCTATGGAAACGACAGGATTTTCTTTTGGGATACGACAATCTCATTTCCGATCCACTAATCCTTCTTTACTGCATCCCTCACTCCCACACATTGACGAATTCACACGGAAATTGCGTCGCTATGAAATACGAGTACTATGTGTTCTAAGACATTTCCTTCTAAATCGAGTAACGTTTCTATGGAAACGACAGGATTTCCTTTTGGGATACGACAATCACATTTCCGATCCACTAGTCCTTCTTTACTGTATCCCTCACTCCCACACATTGACGAATTCACACGGAAAATCCGTCGCTATGAAATACGAGTACTATGAGTTATAAGACATTTCCTTCTAAATCGAGTAACGTTTCTATGGAAACGACAGGATTTTCTTTTGGGATACGACAATCTCATTTCCGATCCACTAATCCTTCTTTACTGCATCCCTCACTCCCACACATTGACGTATTTACACGGAAATTCCGTCGCTATGAAAAACGAGTACTATGTGTTCTAAGACATTTCCTTCTAAATCGAGTAACGTTCCTATGGAAACGACAGGATTTTCTTTTGGGATACGACAATCACATTTCCGATCCTCTAAACCTTCTTTACTGCATACCTCACTCCCATACATTGGCGAATTCATTCGGAAATTCCGTCGCTATGAAATACGGGTACTATGTGATCTAAGACATTTCCTTCTAAATCGAGTAACGTTTCTATGGAAACGACAGGATTTTCTTTTTGGATACGACAACCACATTTCCGATCCACTAATCCTTCTTTACTGCATCCCTCACTCCCACACATTGACGAATTCACACGGAAATTCCGTCGCTATGAAATACGAGTACTATGAGTTCTAAGACATTTCCATCTAAATCGAGTAACGTTTCTATGGAAACGACAGGATTTTCTTTTGGGATACGACAATCTCATTTCCGATCCACTAATCCTGCTTTACTGCATCCCTCACTCCCACACATTGACGAATTCACACGGAAATTCCGTCGCAATGAAATACGAGTACTATGTGTTCTAAGACATTTACTTCTAAATCGAGTAACGTTTCTATGGAAACGACAGGATTTTCTTTTGGGATACGACAATCACATTTCCGATCCACTAATCCTTCTTTACTACATCCCTCACTCCCAAACATTGACGAATTCACACGGAAATTCCGTCGCTATGAAATACTATGTGTTCCAAGACATTTCCTTCCAAATCGAGTAACGTTTCTATGGAAACGAAAGGATTTTCTTTTGGGATACGACAATCTCATTTCCGATCCACTAATCCTTCTTTACTGCATCCCTCACTCCCACACATTGACGAATTCACACGGAAATTGCGTCGCTATGAAATACTATGTGTTCTAAGACATTTCCTTCTAAATCGAGTAACGTTTCTATGGAAACGACAGGATTTTCTTTTGGGATACGACAATCACATTTCCGATCCACTAATTCCTCTTTACTGCATTCCTCACTCCCACACATTGACGAATTCACACGGAAATTGCGTCGCTAAGAAATACGAGTACTATGTGTTCTAAGACATTTCCTTCTAAATTGAGTAACGTTTCTATGGAAACGACAGGATTTTCTTTTGGGATACGACAATCTCATTTCCGATCCACTAATCCTTCTTTACTGCATCCCTCACTCCCATACATTGACGAATTCACACGGAAATTGCGTCGCTATGAATTACGAATACTATGTGTTCTAAGACATTTCCTTCTAAATCGAGTAACGTTTCTATGGAGACGACAGGATTTTCTTTTGGGATACGACAATCACATTTTTCGATCTACTAGTCCTTCCTTACTGTATCCCTCACTCCCACACATTGACGAATTCACACGGAAATTCCGTCGCTATGAAATACGAGTACTATGAGTTCTAAGACATTTCCTTCTAAATCGAGTAACGTTTCTATGGAAACGACAGGATTTTCTTTTGGGATACGACAATCTCATTTCCGATCCACTAATCCTTCTTTACTGCATCCCTCACTCCCGCACATTGACGAATTCACACGGAAATTCCGTCGCTATGGAAAACGAGTCCAGTGTGTTCTAAGACATTTCCTTCTAAATCGAGGAACGTTCCTATGGAAACGACAGGATTTTCTTTTGGGATTCGACAATCACATTTCCGATCCACTAATCCTTCTTTACTGCATCCCTCACTCCCAAACATTGACGAATTCACACGGAAATTGCGTCGCTATGAATTACGAGTACTATGTGTTCTAAGACATTTCCTTCTAAATCGAGTAACGTTTCTATGGAGACGACAGGATTTTCTTTTGGGATACGACATTCACATTTCCGATCCACTAATCCTTCTTTACTGCATCCCTCACTCCCAAACATTGGCGAATTCACACGGAAATTCCGTCGCTATGGAATACGAGTATTATGTGTTCTAGGACATTTCCTTCTAAATCGAGTAACGTTTCTATGGAAACGACAGGATTTTCTTTTGGGATACGACAATCACATTTCCGATCCACTAATCCTTCTTTACTGCATCCCTCACTCCCAAACATTGACGAATTCACACGGAAATGAAGTCGCTATGAAATACGAGTACTATGTGTTCTAAGACATTTCCTTCTAAATCGAGTAACGTTTCTATGGAGACGACGGGATTTTCTTTTGGGATACGACAAACTCATTTCCGATCCACTAATCCTTCTTTACTGCATCCCTCACTCCCACACATTGACGAATTCACACGGAAATTTCGTCGCTATGAATTACTATGGGTTCTATGACTTCTCCTTCGAAATCAAGTAACGTTTCTATGGAAACGACAGGACTTTTTTTTTGGGATACGGCAATCTCATTTCTGATCCACTAATCCTTCTTTACTGCATCCCTCACTCCCACACATTGACGAATTCACACGGAAATTGCGTCGCTATGAAATACTATGTGTTCTAAGACATTTCCTTCTAAATCGAGTAACGTTTCTATGGAAACGACAGGATTTTCTTTTGGGAGACGACAATCTCATTTCCGATCCACTAATCCTTCTTTACTGCATCCCTCACTCCCACACATTGACGAATTCACACGGAAATTGCGTCGCTATGAAATACGAGTACTATGTGTTCTAAGACATTTCCTTCTAAATCGAGTAACGTTTCTATCGAAACGACAGGATTTTCTTTTGGGATACGACAATCACATTTCCGATCCACTAATCCTTCTTTACTGCATCCCTCACTCCCAAACATTGACGAATTCACACGGAAATTCCGTCGCTATGAAATACGAGTACTATGTGTTCTAAGACATTTCCTTCTAAATCGAGTAACGTTTCTATGGAAACGACGGGATTTTCTTTTGGGAGACGACAATCACATTTCCGAACCACTAATCCTTCTTTACTGCATCCCTCACTCCCACACATTGACGAATTCACACGGAAATTCCGTCGCTATGAAATACTATGTGTTCCAAGACATTTCCTTCCAAATCGAGTAACGTTTCTATGGAAACGACAGGATTTTCTTTTGGGATACGACAATCTAAATTCCGATCCACTAATCCTTCTTTACTGCATCCCTCACTCCCACACATTGACGAATTCACACGGAAATTGCGTCGCTATGAAATACTATGTGTTCTAAGACATTTCCTTCTAAATCGAGTAACGTTTCTATGGAAACGAAAGGATTTTCTTTTGGGATACGACAATCACATTTCCGATCCACTAATCCTTCTTTACTGCATCCCTCACTCACAAACATTGGCGAATTCACACGGAAATTGCGTCGCTATGAAATACTATGTGTTCCAAGACATTTCCTTCTAAATCGAATAACGTTTCTATGGAAACGACAGGATTTTCTTTTGGGATACGACAATCTCATTTCCGATCCACTAATCCTTCTTTACTGCATCCCTCACTCCCACACATTGACGTATTTACACGGAAATTGCGTCGCTATGAAATACGAGTACTATGTGTTCTAAGACATTTCCTTCTAAATCGAGTAACGTTCCTGTGGAAACGACAGGATTTTCTTTTGGGATTCGACAATCACATTTCCGATCCACTAATCCTTCTTTACTGCATCCCTCACTCCCAAACATTGACGAATTCACACGGAAACTGCGTCGCTATGAAATACTATGTGTTCTAAGACATTTCCTTCTAAATGGAGTAACGTTTCTATGGAAACGACAGGATTTTCTTTTGGGATACGACAATCTCATTTCCGATCCACTAATCCTTCTTTACTGCATCCCTCACTCCCACACATTGACGAATTCACACGGAAATTGCGTCGCTATGAAATACGAGTACTATGTGTTCTAAGACATTTCCTTCTAAATCGAGTAACGTTTCTATGGAAACGACAGGATTTTCTTTTGGGATACAACAATCACATTTCCGATCCACTAGTCCTTCTTTACTGTATCCCTCACTCCCACACATTGACGAATTCACACGGAAAATCCGTCGCTATGAAATACGAGTACTATGAGTTATAAGACATTTCCTTCTAAATCGAGTAACGTTTCTATGGAAACGACAGGATTTTCTTTTGGGATACGACAATCTCATTTCCGATCCACTAATCCTTCTTTACTGCATCCCTCACTCCCACACATTGACGTATTTACACGGAAATTCCGTCGCTATGAAAAACGAGTACTATGTGTTCTAAGACATTTCCTTCTAAATCGAGTAACGTTCCTATGGAAACGACAGGATTTTCTTTTGGGATACGACAATCACATTTCCGATCCTCTAAACCTTCTTTACTGCATACCTCACTCCCATACATTGACGAATTCACTCGGAAATTCCGTCGCTATGAAATACGGGTACTATGTGATCTAAGACATTTCCTTCTAAATCGAGTAACGTTTCTATGGAAACGACAGGATTTTCTTTTGGGATACGACAATCACATTTCCGATCCACTAATCCTTCTTTACTGCATCCCTCACTCCCACACATTGACGAATTCACACGGAAATTCCGTCGCTATGAAATACTATGTGTTCCAAGACATTTCCTTCCAAATCGAGTAACGTTTCTATGGAAACGACAGGATTTTCTTTTGGGATACGACAATCTAAATTCCGATCCACTAATCCTTCTTTACTGCATCCCTCACTCCCACACATTGACGAATTCACACGGAAATTGCGTCGCTATGAAATACTATGTGTTCTAAGACATTTCCTTCTAAATCGAGTAACGTTTCTATAGAAACGACAGGATTTTCTTTTGGGAGACGACAATCTCATTTCCGATCCACTAATCCTTCCTTACTGCATCCCTCACTCCCACACATTGACGAATTCACACGTAAATTGCGTCGCTATGAAATACTATGTGTTCTAAGACATTTCCTTCTAAATCGAGTAACGTGTCTATGGAAACGACAGGATTTTCTTTTGGGAGACGACAATCTCATTTCCGATCCTCTAATCCTTCTTTACTGCATCCCTCACTCCCACACATTGACGAATTCACACGGAAATTCCGTCGCTATGGAATACGAGTATTATGTGTTCTAGGACATTTCCTTCTAAATCGAGTAACGTTTCTATGGAAACGACAGGATTTTCTTTTGGGATACGACATTCACATTTCCGATCCACTAATCCTTCTTTACTGCATCCCTCACTCCCAAACATTGACGAATTCACACGGAAATTCCGTCGCTATGAAATACGAGTACTATGTGTTCTAAGACATTTCCTTCTAAATCGAGTAACGTTTCTATGGAGACGACGGGATTTTCTTTTGGGATACGACAAACTCATTTCCGATCCACTAATCCTTCTTTACTGCATCCCTCACTCCCACACATTGACGAATTCACACGGAAATTTCGTCGCTATGAATTACTATGGGTTCTATGACTTCTCCTTCGAAATCAAGTAACGTTTCTATGGAAACGACAGGACTTTTTTTTTGGGATACGGCAATCTCATTTCCGATCCACTAATCCTTCTTTACTGCATCCCTCACTCCCACACATTGACGAATTCACACGGAAATTGCGTCGCTATGAAATACTATGTGTTCTAAGACATTTCCTTCTAAATCGAGTAACGTTTCTATGGAAACGACATAATTTTCTTTTGGGATACGGCAATCACATTTCCGATCCACTAATCCTTCTTTACAGCATCCCTCACTCCCACACATTGACGAATTCACACGGAAATTCCGTCGCTATGTGTTCTAAGACAGTTCCTTCTAAATCGAGTAACGCTTCTATGGAAACGACAGGATTTTCTTTTGGGATACGACAATCACATTTCCGATCCACTAATCCTTCTTTACTGCATCCCTCACTCCCAAACATTGTCGAATTCACACGGAAATTGCGTCGCTATGAAATACTATGTGTTCTAAGACATTTCGTTCTAAATCGAGTAACGTTTCTATGGAAACGACAGGATTTTCTTTTGGGATACGACAATCTCATGTCTGATCCACTAATCCTTCTTTACTGCATCCCTCACTCCCATACATTGACGAATTCACACGGAAATTGCGTCGCTATGAATTACGAGTACTATGTGTTCTAAGACATTACCTTCTAAATCGAGTAACGTTTCTATGGAAACGACAGGATTTTCTTTTGGGTTACGACAATCACATTTTTCGATCTACTAGTCCTTCTTTACTGTATCCCTCACTCCCACACATTGACGAATTCACACGGAAATTCCGTCGCTATGAAATACGAGTACTATGAGTTCTAAGACATTTCCTTCTAAATCGAGTAACGTTTCTATGGAAACGACAGGATTTCCTTTTGGGATACGACAATCTCATTTCCGATCCACTAATCCTTCTTTACTGCATCCCTCACTCCCACACATTGACGAATTCACACGGAAATTCCGTCGCTATGAAAATCGAGTACTATGTGTTCTAAGACATTTCCTTCTAAATCGAGGAACGTTCCTATGGAAACGACAGGATTTTCTTTTGGGATTCGACAATCACATTTCCGATCCACTAATCCTTCTTTACTGCATCCCTCACTCCCAAACATTGACGAATTCACACGGAAATTGCGTCGCTATGAAATACTATGTGTTCTAAGACATTTCCTTCCAAATCGAGTAACGTTTCTATGGAAACGACAGGATTTTCTTTTGGGATACGACAAACCCCTTTCCGATCCACTAATCCATCTTTACTGCATCCCTCACTCCCACACATTGACGAATTCACACGGAAATTGCGTCGCTATGAAATACAATGTGTTCTAAGACATTTCCTTCTAAATCGAGTAACGTTTCTATGGAAACGACATAATTTTCTTTTGGGATACGACAATCCCATTTCCGATCCACTAATCCTTCTTTACTGCATCCCTCACTCCCAAACATTGACGAATTCACACGGAAATTGCGTCGCTATGAAATACGAGTACTATGTGTTCTAAGACAATTCCTTCTAAATCGAGTAACGTTTCTATGGAAACGACAGGATTTTCTTTTGGGATACGACAATCACATTTCCGATCCACTAATCCTTCTTTACTGCATCCCTCACTCCCAAACATTGACGAATTCACACGGAAATTGCGTCGCAATGAAATACTATGTGTTCTAAGACATTCCCTTCTAAATCGAGTAACGTTTCTATGGAAACGACATGATTTTCTTTTATGATACGACAATCCCATTTCCGATCCACTAATCCTTCTTTACCGCATCCCTCACTCCCAAACATTGACGAATTCACACGGAAATTGCGTCGCTATGAAATACGAGTACTATGTGTTCTAAGACAATTCCTTCTAAATCGAGTAACGTTTCTATGGAAACGACAGGATTTTCTTTTGGGATACGATAATCTCATTTCCGAACCACTAATCCTTCTTTACTGCATCCCTCACTCCCAAACATTGACGAATTCACACGGAAAATGCGTCGCTATGATATACTATGTGTTCTAAGACATTTCATTCTAAATCGAGTAACGTTTCTATGGAAACGACAGGATATTCTTTTGGGAAACGACAATCACATTTCCGATCCACTAATCCTTCTTTACTGCATCCCTCACTCCCACACATTGACGAATTCACACGGTAATTCCGTCGCTATGAAATACGAGTACTATGTGTTCTAAGACATTTCCTTCTAAATCGAGTAACGTTTCTGTGGAAACGACAGGATTTTCTTTTGGGATACGACAATCTCATTTCCGATCCACTAATCCTTTTTTACTGCATCCTTCACTCCCACACATTGACGAATTCACACGGAAATTCCGTCGCTATGAAATACGTGTACTATGTGTTCTAAGACATTTCCTTCTAAATCGAGTAACGTTTCTATGGAAACGACAGGGTTTTCTTTTGGGATACGACAATCACATTTCCGATCCACTAATCCTTCTTTACTGCATCCCTCACTCCCACACATTGACGATTTCACACGGAAATTGTGTCGCTATGAAATACGAGTACTATGTGTTCTAAGACATTTCCTTCTAAATCGAGTAACGTTTCTATGGAAACGACAGGATTTTCTTTTGGGATACGACAATCACATTTCCGATCCACTAATCCTTCTTTACTCCATCCCTCACTCCCACACATTGACGTACTCACACGGAAATTGCGTCGCTATGAAATACTATGTGTTCTAAGACATTTCCTTCTAAATAGAGTAACGTTTCTATGGAAACGACACGATTTTCTTTTGGGATACGACAATCACATTTCCGATCCACTAATCCTTCTTTACTGCATCCCGCACTCCCAAACATTGACGAATTCACACGGAAATTGCGTCGCTATGAAATACTATGTGTTCTAAGACATTTCCTTCTAAATCGAGTAACGTTTCTATGGAAACGACATAATTTTCTTTTGGGATGCGACAATCACATTTCCGATCCACTAATCCTTCTTTACTGCATACATCACTCCCACACATTGACGAATTCACACGGAAATTCCGTCGCTACCAAATACGAGTACTATGTGTTCTAAGACATTTCCTTCTACATCGAGTAACGTTTCTATGGAAACGACAGGATTTTCTTTTGGGATACGACAATCACATTTCCGATCCACTAATCCTTCTATACTGCATCCCTCACTCCCAAACATTGACGAATTCACACGGAAATTGCGTCGCTATGAAATACTATGTGTTCTAAGACATTTCCTTTTAAATCGAGTAACGTTTCTATGGAAACGACGGGATTTTCTTTTGGGATACGACAAACTCATTTCCGATCCACTAATCCTTCTTTACTGCATCCCTCACTCCCACACATTGACGAATTCACACGGAAATTTCGTCGCTATGAATTACTATGCGTTCTATGACTTCTCCTTCGAAATCAAGTAACGTTTCTATGGAAACGACAGGACTTTTTTTTGGGACACGACAATCACATTTCCGATTCACTAATCCTTCTTTACTGCATCCCTCACTCCCAAACATTGACGAATTCACACGGAAATTGCGTCGCTATGAAATACTATGTGTTCTAAGACATTTCCTTCTAAATCGAGTAACGTTTCTATGGAAACGACAGGGGTTACTTTTGGGAATCGACAATCTCATTTCCGATCCACTAATCCTTCTTTACTGCATCCCTCACTCCCACACATTGACGAATTCACACGGAAAAAGCGTCGCTATGAAATACTATGTGTTCTAAGACATTTCCTTCAAAATCGAGTAACGTTTCTATGGAAACGACAGGATTTTCTTTTGGGATACGACAATCTCATTTCCGATCCACTAATCCTTCTTTACTGCATCTCTCACTCCCACACATTGACGAATTCACACGGAAATTCCGTCGCAAAGAAATACGAGTACTATGTGTTCTAAGACATTTACTTCTAAATCGAGTAACGCTTCTATGGAAACGACAGGATTTTCTTTTGGGATACGACAATCTCATTTCCGATCCACTAATCCTTCCTTACTGCATCCCTCACCCCCACACATTGACGAATTCAAACGGAAATTGCGTCGCTATGAAATACGAGTACTATGTGTTCTAAGACATTACCTTCTAAATCGAGTAACGTTTCTATGGAAACGACAGGATTTTTTTTTGGGATACGACAATCACATTTCCGATCCACTTATCCTTCTTTACTGCATCCCTCACTCCCAAACATTGACGAATTCACACGGAAATTGCGTCGCTATGAAATACGAGTACTATGTGTTCTAAGACATTTCCTTCTAAATCGAGTAACGTTTCTATGGAAACGACAGGATTTTCTTTTGGGATACGACAATCACATTTCCGATCCACTAATCCTTCTTTACTGCATCCCTCACTCCCAAACATTGACGAATTCACACGGAAATTGCGTCGCTATGAAATACTATGTGTTCTAAGACATTTCCTTCTAAATCGAGTAACGTTTCTATGGAAACGACAGGATTTTCTTTTGGGATACGACAATCTCATTTCCGATACACTAATCCTTCTTTACTGCATCCCTCACTCCCAAACATTGACGAATTCACACGGAAATTGCGTCGCTATGAAATACTATGTGTTCTAAGACATTTCCTTCTAAATCGAGTAACGTTTCTATGGTAACGACCGGATTTTCTTTTGGGATACGACAATCACATTTCCGATCCACTAATCCTTCTTTACTGCATCCCTCACTCCCAAACATTGACGAATTCACACGGAAATTGCGTCGCTATGAAATACTATGTGTTCTAAGACATTTCCTTCTAAATAGAGTAACGTTTCTATGGAAACGACACGATTTTCTTTTGGGATACGACAATCACTTTTCCGATCCACAAATCCTTCTTTACTGCATCCCGCACTCCCAAACATTGACGAATTCACACGGAAATTGCATCGCTATGAAATACTATGTGTTCTAAGACATTTCCTTCTAAATCGAGTAACGTTTCTATGGAAACGACAGGATTGTCTTTTGGGATACGACAATCACATTTCCGATCCACTAATCCTTCTTTACTGCATCCCTCACTCCCAAACATTGACGAATTCACACGGAAATTTCGTCGCTATGAAATACTATTTGTTCCAAGACATTTCCTTCTAAATCGAGTAACGTTTCTATGGAAACGACATGATTTCCCTTTTGAAACGACAATCTCATTTCCGATCCACTAATCCTTCTTTACTGCATCCCTCACTCCCACACATTGACGAATTCACACGGAAATTCCGTCGCTATGAAATACGAGTACTATGTGTTCTAAGACATTTCCTTCTAAATCGAGTATCGTTTCTATGGAAACGACAGGATTTTCTTTTGGGAGACGACAATCTCATTTCCGATCCACTAATCCTTCCTTACTGCATCCCTCACCCCCACACATTGACGAATTCACACGGAAATTCCGTCGCTATGAAATACGAGTACTATGTGTTCTAAGACATTTCCTTCTAAATCGAGTATCGTTTCTATGGAAACGACAGGATTTTCTTTTGGGAGACGACAATCTCATTTCCGATCCACTAATCCTTCTTTACTGCATCCCTCACTCCCACACATTGACGAATTCACACGGAAATTCCGTCGCTATGAAATACGAGTACTATGTGTTCTAAGACATTTCCTTCTAAATCGAGTATCGTTTCTATGGAAACGACAGGATTTTCTTTTGGGAGACGACAATCTCATTTCCGATCCACTAATCCTTCTTTACTGCATCCCTCACTCCCAAACATTGACGAATTCACACGGAAATTCCGTCGCTATGAAATACGGGTACTATGTGTTTCAAGACATTTCCTCCTAAATCGAGTAACGTTTCTATGGAAACGACAGGATATTCTTTTGGGATACGACAATCACATTTCCGATCCACTAATCCTTCTTTACTGCATCCCTCACTCCCACACATTGACGAATTCACACGGAAATTCCGTCGCTATGAAATACGAGTACTATGTGTTCTAAGACATTTCCTTCTAAATCGAGTAACGTTTCTATGAAAACGACAGGATTTTCTTTTGTGATACGACAATCTCATTTCCGATCCACTAATCCTTCTTTACTGCCTCTCTCACTCCCACACATTGACGAATTCACACGGAAATTCCGTCGCAAAGAAATACGAGTACTATGTGTTCTAAGACATTTACTTCTAAATCGAGTAACGTTTCTATGGAAACGACAGGATTTTCTTTTGGGATACGACAATCACATTTCCGATCCACTAATCCTTCTTTACTCCATCCCTCACTCCCAAACATTGACGAATTCACACGGAAATTGCGTCGCTATGAAATACTATGTGTTCTAAGACATTTCCTTCTAAATCGAGTAACGTTTCTATGGAAACGACATAATTTTCTTTTGGGATACGACAATCACATTTCCGATCCACAAATCCTTCTTTACTGCATCCCTCACTCCCAAACATTGACGAATTCACACTGAAATTCCGTCGCTATGAAATACGATTACTATGTGTTCTAAGACATTTCCTTCTAAATCGAGTAACGTTTCTGTGGAAACACCAGGATTTCCTTTTGGGATACGACAATCACATTTCCGATCCACTAATCCTTCTTTACTGCATCCCTCACTCCCAAACATTGACGAATTCACACGGAAATTGCGTCGCTATGAAATACTATGTGTTCTAAGACATTTCCTTTTAAATCGAGTAACGTTTCTATGGAAACGACGGGATTTTCTTTTGGGATACGACAAACTCATTTCCGATCCACTAATCCTTCTTTACTGCTTCCCTCACTCCCACACATTGACGAATTCACACGGAAAAAGCGTCGCTATGAAATACTATGTGTTCTAAGACATTTCCTTCAAAATCGAGTAACGTTTCTATGGAAACGACAGGATTTTCTTTTGGGATACGACAATCACTTTTCCGATCCACTAATCCTTCTTTACTGCATCCCTCACTCCCAAACATTGACGAATTCACTCGGAAATTTCGTCGCTATGAAATACTATTTGTTCCAAGACATTTCCTTCTAAATCGAGTAACGTTTCTATGGAAACGACATGATTTCCCTTTTGAAACGACAATCTCATTTCCGATCCACTAATCCTTCTTTACTGCATCCCTCACTCCCACACATTGACGAATTCACACGGAAATTCCGTCGCTATGAAATACGAGTACTATGTGTTCTAAGACATTTCCTTCTAAATCGAGTATCGTATCTATGGAAACGACAGGATTTTCTTTTGGGAGACGACAATCTCATTTCCGATCCACTAATCCTTCTTTACTGCATCCCTCACTCCCAAACATTGACGAATTCACACGGAAATTCCGTCGCTATGAAATACGGGTACTATGTGTTCTAAGACATTTCCTTCTAAATCGAGTAACGTTTCTATGGAAACGACAGGATTTTCTTTTGGGATACGACAATCACATTTCCGATCCACTAATCCTTCTTTACTGCATCCCTCACTCCCACACATTGACGAATTCATACGGAAATTCCGTCGCTATGAAATACGAGTACTATGTGTTCTAAGACATTTCCTTCTAAATCGAGTAACGTTTCTATGGAAACGACAGGATTTTCTGTTGGGATACGACAATCTCATTTCCGATCCACTAATCCTTCTTTACTGCATCTCTCACTCCCACACATTGACGAATTCACACGGAAATTCCGTCGCAAAGAAATACGAGTACTATGTGTTCTAAGACATTTACTTCTAAATCGAGTAACGTTTCTATGGAAACGACAGGATTTTCTTTTGGGATACGACAATCACATTTCCGATCCACTAATCCTTCTTGACTCCATCCCTCACTCCCAAACATTGACGAATTCACATGGAAATTGCGTCGCTATGAAATACTATGTGTTCTAAGACATCTCCTTCTAAATCGAGTAACGTTTCTATAAAAACGACATAATTTTCTTTTGGGATACGACAATCACATTTCCGATCCACTAATCCTTCTTTACTCCATCCCTCACTCCCACACATTGACGAATTAACACTGAAATTCCGTCGCTATGAAATACGAGTACTATGTGTTCTAAGACATTTCCTTCTAAATCGAGTAACGTTTCTATGGAAACACCAGGATTTTCTTTTGGGATACGACAATCACATTTCCGATCCACTAATCCATCTTTACTGAATCCCTCAGTCCCAAACATTGACGAATTCACACGGAAATTGCGTCGCTATGAAATACTATGTGTTCTAAGACATTTCCTTTTAAATCGAGTAACGTTTCTATGGAAACGACGGGATTTTCTTTTGGGATACGACAAACTCATTTCCGATCCACTAATCCTTCTTTACTGCATCCCTCACTCCCACACATTGACGAATTCACACGGAAATTTCGTCGCTATGAATTACTATGGGTTCTATGACTTCTCCTTCGAAATGAAGTAACGTTTCTATGGAAACGACAGGACTTTTTTTTGGGTTACGACAATCTCATTTCCGATCCACTAATGCTTCTTTACTGCATGCCTCACTCCCACACATTGACGAATTCACACGGAAATTGCGTCGCTATGAAATACTATGTGTTCTAAGACATTTCCTTCTAAATCGAGTAACGTTTCTATGGAAACGACAGAATTTTCTTTTGGGAGACGACAATCTCATTTCCGATCCACAAATCCTTCTTTACTGCATCCCTCACTCCCAAACATTGACGAATTCACACGGAAATTCCGTCGCTATGAAATATGGGTACTATGTGTGCTAAGACATTTCCTTCTAAATCGAGTAACGTTTCTATGGAAACGACAGGATTTTCTTTTGGGATACGACAATCACATTTCCGATCCACTAATCCTTCTTGACTCCATCCCTCACTCCCAAACATTGACGAATTCACACGGAAATTGCGTCGCTATGAAATACTATGTGTTCTAAGACATCTCCTTCTAAATCGAGTAACGTTTCTATGAAAACGACATAATTTTCTTTTGGGATACGACAATCACATTTCCGATCCACTAATCCTTCTTTACTCCATCCCTCACTCCCACACATTGACGAATTAACACTGAAATTCCGTCGCTATGAAATACGAGTACTATGTGTTCTAAGACATTTCCTTCTAAATCGAGTAACGTTTCTATGGAAACGACAGGATTTTCTTTTGGGATACGACAATCTCATTTCCGATCCACTAATCCTTCTTTACTGCATCCCTCACTCCCACACATTGACGAATTCACACGGAAATTCCGTCGCAATGAAATACGAGTACTATGTGTTCTAAGACATTTACTTTTAAATCGAGTAACGTTTCTATGGAAACGACAGGATTTATTTTTGGGATACGACAATCACATTTCCGATCCACTAATCCTTCTTTACTCCATCCCTCACTCCCAAACATTGACGAATTCACACGGAAATTGCGTCGTTATGAAATACTATGTGTTCCAAGACATTTCCTTCTAAATCGAGTAACGTTTCTATGGAAACGACATAATTTTCTTTTGGGATACGACAATCACATATCCGATCCACTAATCCTTCTTTACTGCATCCCTCACTCCCACACATTGACGAATTCACACGGAAATTCCGTCGCTATGAAATACGAGTACTATGTGTTCTAAGACATTTCCTTCTAAATCGAGTAACGTTTCTATGGAAACGACGGCATTTTCTTTTGGGATACGACAAACTCATTTCCGATCCACTAATCCTTCTTTACTGCATCCCTCACTCCCACACATTGACGAATTCACACGGAAATTTCGTCGCTATGAAATACTATGGGTTCTATGACTTCTCCTTCGAAATCAAGTAACGTTTCTATGGAAACGACAGGACTTTTTTTTGGGATAGGACAATCTCATTTCCGATCCACTAATGCTTCTTTACTGCATCCCTCACTCCCACACATTGACGAATTCACACGGAAATTGCGTCGCTAAGAAATACTATGTGTTCTAAGACATTTCCTTCTAAATCGAGTAACGTTTCTATGGAAACGACAGGATTTTCTTTTGGGCGACGACAATCTCATTTCCGATCCACTAATCCTGCTTTACTGCATCCCTCACTCCCAAACATTGACGAATTTACACGGAAATTCCGTCGCTATGAAATACGGGTACTATGTGTTCTAAGACATTTCCTTCTAAATCGAGTAACGTTTCTATGGAAACGACAGGATTTTCTTTTGGGATACGACAATCACATTTCCGATCCACTAATCCTTCTTTACTGCATCCCTCACTCCCAAACATTGACGAATTCACACGGAAATTCCGTCGCTATGAAATACGGGTACTATGTGTTCTAAGACATTTCCTTCTAAATCGAGTAACGTTTCTATCGAAACGACAGGATTTTCTTTTGGGATACGACAATCACATTTCCGATCAACTAATCCTTCTTTACTGCATCCCTCACTCCCACACATTGACGAATTCACACGGAAATTCCGTCGCTATGAAATACGAGTACTATGAGTTCTAAGACATTTCCTTCTAAATCGAGTAACGTTTCTATGGAAACGACAGGATTTTCTTTTGGGATACGACAATCTCATTTCCGATCCACTAATCCTTCTTTACTGCATCCCTCACTCCCACACATTGACGAATTCACACGGAAATTCCGTCGCAATGAAATACGAGTACTATGTGTTCTAAGACATTTACTTCTAAATCGGGTAACGTTTCTATGGAAACGACAGGATTTTCTTTTGGCATACGACAATCACATTTCCGATCCACTAATCCTTCTTTACTGCATCCCTCACTCCCAAACATCGACGAATTCACACGGAAATTCCGTCGCTATGAAATACTATGTGTTCCAAGACATTTCCTTCCAAATCGAGTAACGTTTCTATGGAAACGACAGGATTTTCTTTTGGGATACGACAATCTCATTTCCGATCCACTAATCCTTCTTTACTGCATCCCTCACTCCCACACATTGATGAATTCACACGGAAATTGCGTCGCTATGAAATGCTATGTGTTCTAAGACATTTCCTTCTAAATCGAGTAACGTTTCTATGGAAACGACAGGATTTTCTTTTTGGATACGACAATCACATTTCCGATCCACTAATCCTTCTTTACTGCATCCCTCACTCCCAAACATTGACGAATTCACACGGAAATTGCGTCGCTATGAAATACTATGTGTTCCAAGACATTTCCTTCTAAATCGAGTAACGTTTCTATGGAAACGACAGGATTTTCTTTTGGGATACGACAATCTCATTTCCGATCCACTAATCCTTCTTTACTGCATCCCTCACTCCCACACATTGACGAATTCACACGGAATTCCGTCGCTATGAAATACGAGTACTATGTGTTCTAAGACATTTCCTTCTAAATCGAGTAACGTTTCTATGGAAACGACAGGATTTTCTTTTGGGATACGACAATCTCATTTCCGATCCACTAATCCTTCTTTACTGCATCCCTCACTCCCAAGCATTGACGAATTCACACGGAAATTGCGTCGCTATGAAATACTATGTGTTCTAAGACATTTGCTTCTAAATCGAGTAACGTTTCTATGGTAACGACAGGATTTTCTTTTGGGATACGACAATCACATTTCCGATCCACTAATCCTTCTTTACTTCATCCCTCACTCCCAAACATTGACGAATTCACACGGAAATTGCGTCGCTATGAAATACTATGTGTTCTAAGACATTTCCTTCTAAATAGAGTAACGTTTCTATGGAAACGACACGATTTTCTTTTGGGATACGACAATCACTTTTCCGATCCACTAATCCTTCTTTACTGCATCCCCCACTCCCAAACATTGACGAATTCACACGGAAATTGCGTCGCTATGAAATACTATGTGTTCTAAGACATTTCCTTCTAAATCGAGTAACGTTTCTATGGAAACGCAATAATTTTCTTTTGGGATACGACAATCACATTTCCGATCCACTAATCCTTCTTTACTGCATCCCTCACTCCCACACATTGACGAATTCACACGGAATTCCGTCGCTATGAAATACGAGTACTACGTGTTCTAAGACATTTCCTTCTAAATCGAGTATCGTTTCTATGGAAACGACAGGATTTTCTTTTGGGAGACGACAATCTCATTTCCGATCCACTAATCCTTCTTTACTGCATCCCTCACTCCCAAACATTGACGAATTCACACGGAAATTCCGTCGCTATGAAATACGGGTACTATGTGTTCTAAGACATTTCCTTCTAAATCGAGTAACATTTCTATGGAAACGACAGGATTTTCTTTTGGGATACGACAATCACATTTCCGATCCACTAATCCTTCTTTACTGCATCCCTCACTCCCACACATTGACGAATTCACACGGAAATTCCGTCGCTATGAAATACGAGTACTATGTGTTCTAAGACATTTCCTTCTAAATTGAGTAACGTTTCTATGGAAACGACAGGATTTTCTTTTGGGATACGACAATCTCATTTCCGATCCACTAATCCTTCTTTACTGCATCTCTCACTCCCACACATTGACGAATTCACACGGAAATTCCGTCGCAAAGAAATACGAGTACTATGTGTTCTAAGACATTTACTTCTAAATCGAGTAACGTTTCTATGGAAACGACAGGATTTTCTTTTGGGATACGACAATCACATTTCCGATCCACTAATCCTTCTTGACTCCATCCCTCACTCCCAAACATTGACGAATTCACACGGAAATTGCGTCGCTATGAAATACTATGTGTTCTAAGACATCTCCTTCTAAATCGAGTAACGTTTCTATGGAAACGACATAATTTTCTTTTGGGATACGACAATCACATTTCCGATCCCCTAATCCTTCTTTACTGCATCCCTCACTCCCACACATTGACGAATTCACACTGAAATTCCGTCGCTATGAAATACGAGTACTATGTGTTCTAAGACATTTCCTTCTAAATCGAGTAACGTTTCTATGGAAACACCAGGATTTTCTTTTGGGATACGACAATCACATTTCCGATCCACTAATCCTTCTTTACTGCATCCCTCACTCCCAAACATTGACGAATTCACACGGAAATTGCGTCGCTATGAAATACTATGTGTTCTAAGACATTTCCTTTTAAATCGAGTAACGTTTCTATGGAAACGACGGGATTTTCTTTTGGGATACGACAAACTCATTTCCGATCCACTAATCATTCCTTACTGCATCCCTCACTCCAACACATTGACGAATTCACACGGAAATTTCGTCGCTATGAATTACTATGGGTTCTATGACTTCTCCTTCGAAATCAAGTAACGTTTCTATGGAAACGACAGGACTTTTTTTTGGGTTACGACAATCTCATTTCCGATCCACTAATGCTTCTTTACTGCATGCCTCACTCCCACACATTGACGAATTCACACGGAAATTCCGTCGCTATGAAATACTATGTGTTCTAAGACATTTCCTTCTAAATCGAGTAACGTTTCTATGGAAACGACAGAATTTTCTTTTGGGAGACGACAATCTCATTTCCGATCCACAAATCCTTCTTTACTGCATCCCTCACTCCCAAACATTGACGAATTCACACGGAAATTCCGTCGCTATGAAATAGGGGTACTATGTGTTCTAAGACATTTCCTTCTAAATCGAGTAACGTTTCTATTGAAACGACAGGATTTTCTTTTGGGATACGACAATCACATTTCCGATCCACTAATCCTTCTTTACTCCATCCCTCACTCCCAAACATTGACGAATTCACACGGAATTTGCGTCGCTATGAAATACTATGTGTTCTAAGACATTTCCTTCTAAATCGAGTATCGTTTCTATGGAAACGACAGGATTTTCTTTTGGGAGACGACAATCTCATTTCTGATCCACTAATCCTTCTTTACTGCATCCCTCACTCCCACACATTGACGAATTCATACGGAAATTGCGTCGCTATGAAATACGAGTACTATGTTTTCTAAGACATTTCCTTCTAAATCGAGTAACGTTTCTATGGAAACGACAGGATTTTCTTTTGGGATACGACAATCTCATTTCCGATCCACTAATCCTTCTTTACTGCATCCCTCACTACCAAACATTGACGAATTCACACAGAAATTGCGTCGCTATGAAATACTATGTGTTCTAAGACATTTCCTTCTAAATCGAGTAACGTTTCTATGGAAACGACAGGATTTTCTTTTGGGATACGACAATCTCATTTCCGATACACTAATCCTTCTTTACTGCATCCCTCACTCCCAAACATTGACGAATTCACACGGAAATTGCGTCGCTATGAAATACTATGTGTTCTAAGACATTTCCTTCTAAATCGAGTAACGTTTCTATGGTAACGACAGGATTTTCTTTTGGGATACGACAATCACATTTCCGATCCACTAATCCTTCTTTACTTCATCCCTCACTCCCAAACATTGACGAATTCACACGGAAATTGCGTCGCTATGAAATACTATGTGTTCTAAGACATTTCCTTCTAAATAGAGTAACGTTTCTATGGAAACGACAGGATTTTCTTTTGGGATACGACAATCACTTTTCCGATCCACTAATCCTTCTTTACTGCATCCCGCACTCCCAAACATTGACGAATTCACACGGAAATTGCGTCGCTATGAAATACTATGTGTTCTAAGACATTTCCTTCTAAATCGAGTAACGTTTCTATGGAAACGACATAATTTTCTTTTGGGATACGACAATCACATTTCCGATCCACTAATCCTTCTTTACTGCATCCCTCACTCCCACACATTGACGAATTCACACGGAATTCCGTCGCTATGAAATACGAGTACTATGTGTTCCAAGACATTTCCTTCTAAATCGAGTAACGTTTCTATGGAAACGACAGGATTGTCTTTTGGGATACGACAATCACATTTCCGATCCACTAATCCTTCTTTACTGCATCCCTCACTCCCAAACATTGACGAATTCACACGGAAATTTCGTCGCTATGAAATACTATTTGTTCCAAGACATTTCCTTCTAAATCGAGTAATGTTTATAAGGAAACGACATGATTTCCTTTTTGAAACGACAATCTCATTTCCGATCCACTAATCCTTTTTTACTGCATCCCTCACTCCCACACATTGACGAATTCACACGGAAATTCCGTCGCTATGAAATACGAGTACTATGTGTTCTAAGACATTTCCTTCTAAATCGAGTATCGTTTCTATGGAAACGACAGGATTTTCTTTTGGGAGACGACAATCTCATTTCCGATCCACTAATCCTTCTTTACTGCATCCCTCACTCCCAAACATTGACGAATTCACACGGAAATTCCGTCGCTATGAAATACGGGTACTATGTGTTCTAAGACATTTCCTTCTAAATCGAGTAACGTCTCTATGGAAACGACAGGATTTTCTTTTGGGATACGACAATCACTTTTCCGATCCACTAATCCTTCTTTACTGCATCCCTCACTCCCACACATTGACGAATTCACATGGAAATTCCGTCGCTATGAAATACGAGTACTATGTGTTCTAAGACATTTCCTTCTAAATCGAGTAACGTTTCTATGGAAACGACAGGATTTTCTTTTGGGATACGACAATCTCATTTCCGATCCACTAATCCTTCTTTACTGCATCTCTCACTCCCACACATTGACGAATTCACACGGAAATTCCGTCGCAAAGAAATACGAGTACTATGTGTTCTAAGACATTTCCTTCTAAATAGAGTAACGTTTCTATGGAAACGACAGGATTTTCTTTTGGGATACGACAATCACATTTCCGATCCACTAATCCTTCTTGACTCCATCCCTCACTCCCAAACATTGACGAATTCACACGGAAATTGCGTCGCTATGAAATACTATGTGTTCTAAGACATATCCTTCTAAATCGAGTAACGTTTCTATGGAAACGACATAATTTTCTTTTGGGATACGACAATCACATTACCGATCCCCTAATCCTTCTTTACTGCATCCCTCACTCCCACACATTGACAAATTCACACTGAAATTCCGTCGCTATGAAATACGAGTACTATGTGTTCTAAGACATTTCCTTCTAAATCGAGTAACGTTTCTATGGAAACACCAGGATTTTCTTTTGGGATACGACAATCACATTTCCGATCCACTAATCCTTCTTTACTGCATCCCTCACTCCCAAACATTGAGGAATTCACACGGAAATTGCGTCGCTATGAAATACTATGTGTTCTAAGACATTTGCTTTTAAATCGAGTAACGTTTCTATGGAAACGACGGGATTTTCTTTTGGGATACGACAAACTCATTTCCGATCCACTAATCCTTCCTTACTGCATCCCTCACTCCCACACATTGACGAATTCACACGGAAATTTCGTCGCTATGAATTACTATGGGTTCTATGACTTCTCCTTCGAAATCAAGTAACGTTTCTATGGAAACGACAGGACTTTTTTTTGGGTTACGACAATCTCAATTCCGATCCACTAATGCTTCTTTACTGCATGCCTCACTCCCACACATTGACGAATTCACACGGAAATTGCGTCGCTATGAAATACTATGTGTTCTAAGACATTTCCTTCTAAATCGAGTAACGTTTCTATGGAAACGACAGAATTTTCTTTTGGGAGACGACAATCTCATTTCCGATCCACAAATCCTTCTTTACTGCATCCCTCACTCCCAAACATTGACGAATTCACACGGAAATTCCGTCGCTATGAAATACGGGTACTATGTGTTCTAAGACATTTCCTTCTAAATCGAGTAACGTTTCTATGGAAACGACAGGATTTTCTTTTGCGATACGACAATCACATTTCCGATCCACTAATCCTTCTTTACTCCATCCCTCACTCCCAAACATTGACGAATTCACACGGAAATTGCGTCGCTATGAAATACTATGTGTTCTAAAACATTTCCTTCTAAATCGAGTATCGTTTCTATGGAAACGACAGGATTTTCTTTTGGGAGGCGACAATCTCATTTCTGATCCACTAATCCTCCTTTACTGCATCCCTCACTCCCAAACATTGAAGAATTCACACGGAAATCGCGTCGCTATGAAATACTATGTGTTCTAAGACATTTCCTTCTAAATCGAGTAACGTTTCTATGGAAACGACAGGATTTTCTTTTGGGATACGACAATCTCATTTCCGATACACCAATCCTTCTTTACTGCATCCCTCACTCCCAAACATTGACGAATTCACACGGAAATTGCGTCGCTATGAAATACTATGTGTTCTAAGACATTTCCTTCTAAATCGAGTAACGTTTCTATGGAAACGACATAATTTTCTTTTGGGATACGACAATCACATTTCCGATCCACTAATCCTTCTTTACTGCATCCCTCACTCCCACACATTGACGAATTCACACGGAATTCCGTCGCTATGAAATACGAGTACTACGTGTTCTAAGACATTTCCTTCTAAATCGAGTATCGTTTCTATGGAAACGACAGGATTTTGTTTTGGGAGACGACAATCTCATTTCCGATCCACTAATCCTTCTTTACTGCATCCCTCACTCCCAAACATTGACGAATTCACACGGAAATTCCGTCGCTATGAAATACGGGTACTATGTGTTCTAAGACATTTCCTTCTAAATCGAGTAACGTTTCTATGGAAACGACAGGATTTTCTTTTGGGATACGACAATCACATTTCCGATCCACTAATCCTTCTTTACTGCATCCCTCACTCCCACACATTGACGAATTCACACGGAAATTCCGTCGCTATGAAATACGAGTACTATGTGTTCTAAGACATTTCCTTCTAAATTGAGTAACGTTTCTATGGAAACGACAGGATTTTCTTTTGGGATACGACAATCTCATTTCCGATCCACTAATCCTTCTTTACTGCATCTCTCACTCCCACACATTGACGAATTCACACGGAAATTCCGTCGCAAAGAAATACGAGTACTATGTGTTCTAAGACATTTACTTCTAAATCGAGTAACGTTTCTATGGAAACGACAGGATTTTCTTTTGGGATACGACAATCACATTTCCGATCCACTAATCCTTCTTGACTCCATCCCTCACTCCCAAACATTGACGAATTCACACGGAAATTGCGTCGCTATGAAATACTATGTGTTCTAAGACATCTCCTTCTAAATCGAGTAACGTTTCTATGGAAACGACATAATTTTCTTTTGGGATACGACAATCACATTTCCGATCCCCTAATCCTTCTTTACTGCATCCCTCACTCCCACACATTGACGAATTCACACTGAAATTCCGTCGCTATGAAATACGAGTACTATGTGTTCTAAGACATTTCCTTCTAAATCGAGTAACGTTTCTATGGAAACACCAGGATTTTCTTTTGGGATACGACAATCACATTTCCGATCCACTAATCCTTCCTTACTGCATCCCTCACTCCCAAACATTGAGGAATTCACACGGAAATTGCGTCGCTATGAAATACTATGTGTTCTAAGACATTTGCTTTTAAATCGAGTAACGTTTCTATGGAAACGACGGGATTTTCTTTTGGGATACGACAAACTCATTTCCGATCCACTAATCCTTCCTTACTGCATCCCTCACTCCCACACATTGACGAATTCACACGGAAATTTCGTCGCTATGAATTACTATGGGTTCTATGACTTCTCCTTCGAAATCAAGTAACGTTTCTATGGAAACGACAGGACTTTTTTTTGGGTTACGACAATCTCAATTCCGATCCACTAATGCTTCTTTACTGCATGCCTCACTCCCACACATTGACGAATTCACACGGAAATTGCGTCGCTATGAAATACTATGTGTTCTAAGACATTTCCTTCTAAATCGAGTAACGTTTCTATGGAAACGACAGAATTTTCTTTTGGGAGACGACAATCTCATTTCCGATCCACAAATCCTTCTTTACTGCATCCCTCACTCCCAAACATTGACGAATTCACACGGAAATTCCGTCGCTATGAAATACGGGTACTATGTGTTCTAAGACATTTCCTTCTAAATCGAGTAACGTTTCTATGGAAACGACAGGATTTTCTTTTGCGATACGACAATCACATTTCCGATCCACTAATCCTTCTTTACTCCATCCCTCACTCCCAAACATTGACGAATTCACACGGAAATTGCGTCGCTATGAAATACTATGTGTTCTAAAACATTTCCTTCTAAATCGAGTATCGTTTCTATGGAAACGACAGGATTTTCTTTTGGGAGGCGACAATCTCATTTCTGATCCACTAATCCTTCTTTACTGCATCCCTCACTCCCACACATTGACGAATTCACACGGAAATTGCGTCGCTATGAAATACGAGTACTATGTGTTCTAAGACATTTCCTTCTAAATCGAGTAACGTTTCTATGGAAACGACAGGATTTTCTTTTGGGATACGACAATCTCATTTCCGATCCACTAATCCTTCTTTACTGCATCCCTCACTCCCAAACATTGAAGAATTCACACGGAAATCGCGTCGCTATGAAATACTATGTGTTCTAAGACATTTCCTTCTAAATCGAGTAACGTTTCTATGGAAACGACAGGATTTTCTTTTGGGATACGACAATCTCATTTCCGATACACCAATCCTTCTTTACTGCATCCCTCACTCCCAAACATTGACGAATTCACACGGAAATTGCGTCGCTATGAAATACTATGTGTTCTAAGACATTTCCTTCTAAATCAAGTAACGTTTCTATGGAAACGACATAATTTTCTTTTGGGATACGACAATCACATTTCCGATCCACTAATCCTTCTTTACTGCATCCCTCACTCCCACACATTGACGAATTCACACGGAATTCCGTCGCTATGAAATACGAGTACTACGTGTTCTAAGACATTTCCTTCTAAATCGAGTATCGTTTCTATGGAAACGACAGGATTTTCTTTTGGGAGACGACAATCTCATTTCCGATCCACTAATCCTTCTTTACTGCATCCCTCACTCCCAAACATTGACGAATTCACACGGAAATTCCGTCGCTATGAAATACGGGTACTATGTGTTCTAAGACATTTCCTTCTAAATCGAGTAACGTTTCTATGGAAACGACAGGATTTTCTTTTGGGATACGACAATCACATTTCCGATCCACTAATCCTTCTTTACTGCATCCCTCACTCCCACACATTGACGAATTCACACGGAAATTCCGTCGCTATGAAATACGAGTACTATGTGTTCTAAGACATTTCCTTCTAAATTGAGTAACGTTTCTATGGAAACGACAGGATTTTCTTTTGGGATACGACAATCTCATTTCCGATCCACTAATCCTTCTTTACTGCATCTCTCACTCCCACACATTGACGAATTCACACGGAAATTCCGTCGCAAAGAAATACGAGTACTATGTGTTCTAAGACATTTACTTCTAAATCGAGTAACGTTTCTATGGAAACGACAGGATTTTCTTTTGGGATACGACAATCACATTTCCGATCCACTAATCCTTCTTGACTCCATCCCTCACTCCCAAACATTGACGAATTCACACGGAAATTGCGTCGCTATGAAATACTATGTGTTCTAAGACATCTCCTTCTAAATCGAGTAACGTTTCTATGGAAACGACATAATTTTCTTTTGGGATACGACAATCACATTTCCGATCCCCTAATCCTTCTTTACTGCATCCCTCACTCCCACACATTGACGAATTCACACTGAAATTCCGTCGCTATGAAATACGAGTACTATGTGTTCTAAGACATTTCCTTCTAAATCGAGTAACGTTTCTATGGAAACACCAGGATTTTCTTTTGGGATACGACAATCACATTTCCGATCCACTAATCCTTCTTTACTGCATCCCTCACTCCCAAACATTGACGAATTCACACGGAAATTGCGTCGCTATGAAATACTATGTGTTCTAAGACATTTCCTTTTAAATCGAGTAACGTTTCTATGGAAACGACGGGATTTTCTTTTGGGATACGACAAACTCATTTCCGATCCACTAATCATTCCTTACTGCATCCCTCACTCCAACACATTGACGAATTCACACGGAAATTTCGTCGCTATGAATTACTATGGGTTCTATGACTTCTCCTTCGAAATCAAGTAACGTTTCTATGGAAACGACAGGACTTTTTTTTGGGTTACGACAATCTCATTTCCGATCCACTAATGCTTCTTTACTCCATGCCTCACTCCCACACATTGACGAATTCACACGGAAATTCCGTCGCTATGAAATACTATGTGTTCTAAGACATTTCCTTCTAAATCGAGTAACGTTTCTATGGAAACGACAGAATTTTCTTTTGGGAGACGACAATCTCATTTCCGATCTACAAATCCTTCTTTACTGCATCCCTCACTCCCAAACATTGACGAATTCACACGGAAATTCCGTCGCTATGAAATAGGGGTACTATGTGTTCTAAGACATTTCCTTCTAAATCGAGTAACGTTTCTATTGAAACGACAGGATTTTCTTTTGGGATACGACAATCACATTTCCGATCCACTAATCCTTCTTTACTCCATCCCTCACTCCCAAACATTGACGAATTCACACGGAAATTGCGTCGCTATGAAATACTATGTGTTCTAAGACATTTCCTTCTAAATCGAGTATCGTTTCTATGGAAACGACAGGATTTTCTTTTGGGAGACGACAATCTCATTTCTGATCCACTAATCCTTCTTTACTGCATCCCTCACTCCCACACATTGACGAATTCATACGGAAATTGCGTCGCTATGAAATACGAGTACTATGTTTTCTAAGACATTTCCTTCTAAATCGAGTAACGTTTCTATGGAAACGACAGGATTTTCTTTTGGGATACGACAATCTCATTTCCGATCCACTAATCCTTCTTTACTGCATCCCTCACTACCAAACATTGACGAATTCACACAGAAATTGCGTCGCTATGAAATACTATGTGTTCTAAGACATTTCCTTCTAAATCGAGTAACGTTTCTATGGAAACGACAGGATTTTCTTTTGGGATACGACAATCTCATTTCCGATACACTAATCCTTCTTTACTGCATCCCTCACTCCCAAACATTGACGAATTCACACGGAAATTGCGTCGCTATGAAATACTATGTGTTCTAAGACATTTCCTTCTAAATCGAGTAACGTTTCTATGGTAACGACAGGATTTTCTTTTGGGATACGACAATCACATTTCCGATCCACTAATCCTTCTTTACTTCATCCCTCACTCCCAAACATTGACGAATTCACACGGAAATTGCGTCGCTATGAAATACTATGTGTTCTAAGACATTTCCTTCTAAATAGAGTAACGTTTCTATGGAAACGACAGGATTTTCTTTTGGGATACGACAATCACTTTTCCGATCCACTAATCCTTCTTTACTGCATCCCGCACTCCCAAACATTGACGAATTCACACGGAAATTGCGTCGCTATGAAATACTATGTGTTCTAAGACATTTCCTTCTAAATCGAGTAACGTTTCTATGGAAACGACATAATTTTCTTTTGGGATACGACAATCACATTTCCGATCCACTAATCCTTCTTTACTGCATCCCTCACTCCCACACATTGACGAATTCACACGGAATTCCGTCGCTATGAAATACGAGTACTATGTGTTCCAAGACATTTCCTTCTAAATCGAGTAACGTTTCTATGGAAACGACAGGATTGTCTTTTGGGATACGACAATCACATTTCCGATCCACTAATCCTTCTTTACTGCATCCCTCACTCCCAAACATTGACGAATTCACACGGAAATTTCGTCGCTATGAAATACTATTTGTTCCAAGACATTTCCTTCTAAATCGAGTATCGTTTCTATGGAAACGACAGGATTTTCTTTTGGGAGACGACAATCTCATTTCTGATCCACTAATCCTTCTTTACTGCATCCCTCACTCCCACACATTGACGAATTCATACGGAAATTGCGTCGCTATGAAATACGAGTACTATGTTTTCTAAGACATTTCCTTCTAAATCGAGTAACGTTTCTATGGAAACGACAGGATTTTCTTTTGGGATACGACAATCTCATTTCCGATCCACTAATCCTTCTTTACTGAATCCCTCACTACCAAACACTGACGAATTCACACAGAAATTGCGTCGCTATGAAATACTATGTGTTCTAAGACATTTCCTTCTAAATCGAGTAACGTTTCTATGGAAACGACAGGATTTTCTTTTGGGATACGACAATCTCATTTCCGATACACTAATCCTTCTTTACTGCATCCCTCACTCCCAAACATTGACGAATTCACACGGAAATTGCGTCGCTATGAAATACTATGTGTTCTAAGACATTTCCTTCTAAATCGAGTAACGTTTCTATGGTAACGACAGGATTTTCTTTTGGGATACGACAATCACATTTCCGATCCACTAATCCTTCTTTACTTCATCCCTCACTCCCAAACATTGACGAATTCACACGGAAATTGCGTCGCTATGAAATACTATGTGTTCTAAGACATTTCCTTCTAAATAGAGTAACGTTTCTATGGAAACGACAGGATTTTCTTTTGGGATACGACAATCACTTTTCCGATCCACTAATCCTTCTTTACTGCATCCCGCACTCCCAAACATTGACGAATTCACACGGAAATTGCGTCGCTATGAAATACTATGTGTTCTAAGACATTTCCTTCTAAATCGAGTAACGTTTCTATGGAAACGACATAATTTTCTTTTGGGATACGACAATCACATTTCCGATCCACTAATCCTTCTTTACTGCATCCCTCACTCCCACACATTGACGAATTCACACGGAATTCCGTCGCTATGAAATACGAGTACTATGTGTTCCAAGACATTTCCTTCTAAATCGAGTAACGTTTCTATGGAAACGACAGGATTGTCTTTTGGGATACGACAATCACATTTCCGATCCACTAATCCTTCTTTACTGCATCCCTCACTCCCAAACATTGACGAATTCACACGGAAATTTCGTCGCTATGAAATACTATTTGTTCCAAGACATTTCCTTCTAAATCGAGTAACGTTTATAAGGAAACGACATGATTTCCTTTTTGAAACGACAATCTCATTTCCGATCCACTAATCCTTTTTTACTGCATCCCTCACTCCCACACATTGACGAATTCACACGGAAATTCCGTCGCTATGAAATACGAGTACTATGTGTTCTAAGACATTTCCTTCTAAATCGAGTATCGTTTCTATGGAAACGACAGGATTTTCTTTTGGGAGACGACAATCTCATTTCCGATCCACTAATCCTTCTTTACTGCATCCCTCACTCCCAAACATTGACGAATTCACACGGAAATTCCGTCGCTATGAAATACGGGTACTATGTGTTCTAAGACATTTCCTTCTAAATCGAGTAACGTCTCTATGGAAACGACAGGATTTTCTTTTGGGATACGACAATCACATTTCCGATCCACTAATCCTTCTTTACTGCATCCCTCACTCCCACACATTGACGAATTCACATGGAAATTCCGTCGCTATGAAATACGAGTACTATGTGTTCTAAGACATTTCCTTCTAAATCGAGTAACGTTTCTATGGAAACGACAGGATTTTCTTTTGGGATACGACAATCTCATTTCCGATCCACTAATCCTTCTTTACTGCATCTCTCACTCCCACACATTGACGAATTCACACGGAAATTCCGTCGCAAAGAAATACGAGTACTATGTGTTCTAAGACATTTCCTTCTAAATCGAGTAACGTTTCTATGGAAACGACAGGATTTTCTTTTGGGATACGACAATCACATTTCCGATCCACTAATCCTTCTTGACTCCATCCCTCACTCCCAAACATTGACGAATTCACACGGAAATTGCGTCGCTATGAAATACTATGTGTTCTAAGACATCTCCTTCTAAATCGAGTAACGTTTCTATGGAAACGACATAATTTTCTTTTGGGATACGACAATCACATTACCGATCCCCTAATCCTTCTTTACTGCATCCCTCACTCCCACACATTGACAAATTCACACTGAAATTCCGTCGCTATGAAATACGAGTACTATGTGTTCTAAGACATTTCCTTCTAAATCGAGTAACGTTTCTATGGAAACACCAGGATTTTCTTTTGGGATACGACAATCACATTTCCGATCCACTAATCCTTCTTTACTGCATCCCTCACTCCCAAACATTGAGGAATTCACACGGAAATTGCGTCGCTATGAAATACTATGTGTTCTAAGACATTTGCTTTTAAATCGAGTAACGTTTCTATGGAAACGACGGGATTTTCTTTTGGGATACGACAAACTCATTTCCGATCCACTAATCCTTCCTTACTGCATCCCTCACTCCCACACATTGACGAATTCACACGGAAATTTCGTCGCTATGAATTACTATGGGTTCTATGACTTCTCCTTCGAAATCAAGTAACGTTTCTATGGAAACGACAGGACTTTTTTTTGGGTTACGACAATCTCAATTCCGATCCACTAATGCTTCTTTACTGCATGCCTCACTCCCACACATTGACGAATTCACACGGAAATTGCGTCGCTATGAAATACTATGTGTTCTAAGACATTTCCTTCTAAATCGAGTAACGTTTCTATGGAAACGACAGAATTTTCTTTTGGGAGACGACAATCTCATTTCCGATCCACAAATCCTTCTTTACTGCATCCCTCACTCCCAAACATTGACGAATTCACACGGAAATTCCGTCGCTATGAAATACGGGTACTATGTGTTCTAAGACATTTCCTTCTAAATCGAGTAACGTTTCTATGGAAACGACAGGATTTTCTTTTGCGATACGACAATCACATTTCCGATCCACTAATCCTTCTTTACTCCATCCCTCACTCCCAAACATTGACGAATTCACATGGAAATTGCGTCGCTATGAAATACTATGTGTTCTAAAACATTTCCTTCTAAATCGAGTATCGTTTCTATGGAAACGACAGGATTTTCTTTTGGGAGGCGACAATCTCATTTCTGATCCACTAATCCTTCTTTACTGCATCCCTCACTCCCACACATTGACGAATTCACACGGAAATTGCGTCGCTATGAAATACGAGTACTATGTGTTCTAAGACATTTCCTTCTAAATCGAGTAACGTTTCTATGGAAACGACAGGATTTTCTTTTGGGATACGACAATCTCATTTCCGATCCACTAATCCTTCTTTACTGCATCCCTCACTCCCAAACATTGAAGAATTCACACGGAAATTGCGTCGCTATGAAATACTATGTGTTCTAAGACATTTCCTTCTAAATCGAGTAACGTTTCTATGGAAACGACAGGATTTTCTTTTGGGATACGACAATCTCATTTCCGGTACACCAATCCTTCTTTACTGCATCCCTCACTCCCAAACATTGACGAATTCACACGGAAATTGCGTCGCTATGAAATACTATGTGTTCTAAGACATTTCCTTCTAAATCGAGTAACGTTTCCATGGTAACGACAGGATTTTCTTTTGGGATACGACAATCACATTTCCGATCCACTAATCCTTCTTTACTCCATCCCTCACTCCCAAACATTGACGAATTCACACGGAAATTGCGTCGCTATGAAATACTATGTGTTGTAAGACATTTCCTTCTAAATAGAGTAACGTTTCTATGGAAACGACACGATTTTCTTTTGGGATACGACAATCACTTTTCCGATCCACTAATCCTTCTTTACTGCATCCCGCACTCCCAAACATTGACGAATTCACACGGAAATTGCGTCGCTATGAAATACTATGTGTTCTAAGACATTTCCTTCTAAATCGAGTAACGTTTCTATGGAAACGACATAATTTTCTTTTGGGATACGACAATCACATTTCCGATCCACTAATCCTTCTTTACTGCATCCCTCACTCCCACACATTGACGAATTCACACGGAATTCCGTCGCTATGAAATACGAGTACTATGTGTTCTAAAACATTTCCTTCTAAATCGAGTAACGTTTCTATGGAAAGGACAGGATTGTCTTTTGGGATACGACAATCACATTTCCGATCCACTAATCCTTCTTTACTGCATCCCTCACTCCCAAACATTGACGAATTCACACGGAAATTTCGTCGCTATGAAATACTATTTGTTCCAAGACATTTCCTTCTAAATCGAGTAACGTTTCTATGGAAACGACATGATTTCCTTTTTGAAACGACAATCTCATTTCCGATCCACTAATCCTTCTTTACTGCATCCCTCACTCCCACACATTGACGAATTCACACGGAAATTCCGTCGCTATGAAATACGAGTACTATGTGGTCTAAGACATTTCCTTCTAAATCGAGTATCGTTTCTATGGAAACGACAGGATTTTCTTTTGGGAGACGACAATCTCATTTCCGATCCACTAATCCTTCTTTACTGCATCCCTCACTCCCAAACATTGACGAATTCACACGGAAATTCCGTCGCTATGAAATACGGGTACTATGTGTTCTAAGACATTTTCTTCTAAATCGAGTAACGTTTCTATGGAAACGACAGGATTTTCTTTTGGGATACGACAATCACATTTCCGATCCACTAATCCTTCTTTACTGCATCCCTCACTCCCACATATTGACGAATTCACACGGAAATTCCGTCGCTATGAAATACGGGTACTATGTGTTCTAAGACATTTCCTTCTAAATCGAGTAACGTTTCTATGGAAACGACAGGATTTTCTTTTGGGATACGACAATCTCATTTCCGATCCACTAATCCTTCTTTACTGCATCCCTCACTCCCACACATTGACGAATTCACACGGAAATTCCGTCGCAAAGAAATACGAGTACTATGTGTTATAAGACATTTACTTCTAAATCGAGTAACGTATCTATGGAAACGACAGGATTTTCTTTTGGGATACGACAATCACATTTCCGATCCACTAATCCTTCTTGACTCCATCCCTCACTCCCAAACATTGACGAATTCACACGGAAATTGCGTCGCTATGAAATACTATGTGTTCTAAGACATCTCCTTCTAAATCGAGTAACGTTTCTATGGAAACGACATAATTTTCTTTTGGGATACGACAATCACATTTCCGATCCACTAATCCTTCTTTACTGCATCCCTCACTCCCACACATTGACGAATTCACACTGAAATTCCGTCGCTATGAAATACGAGTACTATGTGTTCTAAGACATTTCCTTCTAAATCGAGTAACGTTTCTATGGAAACACCAGGATTTTCTTTTGGGATACGACAATCACATTTCCGATCCACTAATCCCTCTTTACTGCATCCCTCACTCCCAAACATTGACGAATTCACACGGAAATTGCGTCGCTATGAAATACTATGTGTTCTAAGACATTTCCTTTTAAATCGAGTAACGTTTCTATGGAAACGACGGGATTTTCTTTTGGGATACGACAAACTCATTTCCGATCCACTAATCCTTCCTTACTGCATCCCTCACTCCCACACATTGACGAATTCACACGGAAATTTCGTCGCTATGAATTACTATGGGTTCTATGACTTCTCCTTCGAAATCAAGTAACGTTTCTATGGAAACGACAGGACTTTTTTTTGTGTTACGACAATCTCATTTCCGATCCACTAATGCTTCTTTACTGCATGCCTCACTCCCACACATTGACGAATTCACACGGAAATTGCGTCGCTATGAAATACTATGTGTTCTAAGACATTTCCTTCTAAATCGAGTAACGTTTCTATGGAAACGACAGAATTTTCTTTTGGGAGACGACAATCTCATTTCCGATCCACAAATCCTTCTTTACTGCATCCCTCACTCCCAAACATTGACGAATTCACACGGAAATTCCGTCGCTATGAAATACGGGTACTATGTGTTCTAAGACATTTCCTTCTAAATCGAGTAACGTTTCTATGGAAACAACAGGATTTTCTTTTGGGATACGACAATCACATTTCCGATCCACTAATCCTTCTTTACTCCATCCCTCACTCCCAAACATTGACGAATTCACACGGAAATTGCGTCGCTATGAAATACTATGTGTTCTAAGACATTTCCTTCTAAATCGAGTATCGTTTCTATGGAAACGACAGGAGTTTCTTTTGGGAGACGACAATCTCATTTCTGATCCACTAATCCTTCTTTACTGCATCCCTCACTCCCAAACATTGACGAATTCACACGGAAATTCCGTCGCTATGAAATACGGGTACTATGTGTTCTAAGACATTTCCTTCTAAATCGAGTAACGTTTCTATGGAAACGACAGGATTTTCTTTTGGGATACGACAATCACATTTCCGATCCACTAATCCTTCTTTACTGCATCCCTCACTCCCACACATTGACGAATTCACACGGAAATTCCGTCGCTATGAAATACGGGTACTATGTGTTCTAAGACATTTCCTTCTAAATCGAGTAACGTTTGTATGGAAACGACAGGATTTTCTTTTGGGATACGACAATCTCATTTCCGATCCACTAATCCTTCTTTACTGCATCCCTCACTCCCACACATTGACGAATTCACACGGAAATTCCGTCAGAATGAAATACGAGTACTATGTGTTCTAAGACATTTACTTTTAAATCGAGTAACGTTTCTATGGAAACGACAGGATTTTCTTTTTGGATACGACAAACACATTTCCGATCCACTAACCCTTCTTTACTCCATCCCTCACTCCCAAACATTGACGAATTCACACGGAAATTGCGTCGCTATGAAATACTATGTGTTCTAAGACATTTCCTTCTAAATCGAGTAACGTTTCTATGGAAACGACATAATTTTCTTTTGGGATACGACAATCACATTTCCGATCCACTAATCCTTCTTTACTGCATCCCTCACTCCCACACATTGACGAATTCACACGGAAATTCCGTCGCTATGAAATACGAGTACTATGTGTTCTAAGACATTTCCTTCTAAATCGAGTAACGTTTCTATGGAAACGCCAGGATTTTCTTTTGGGATACGACAATCACATTTCCGATCCACTAATCCTTCTTTACTGCATCCCTCACTCCCACACATTGACGAATTCACACTGAAATTCCGTCGCTATGAAATACGAGTACTATGTGTTCTAAGACATTTCCTTCTAAATCGAGTAACGTTTCTATGGAAACACCAGGATTTTCTTTTGGGATACGACAATCACATTTCCGATCCACTAATCCCTCTTTACTGCATCCCTCACTCCCAAACATTGACGAATTCACACGGAAATTTCGTCGCTATGAAATACTATGTGTTCTAAGACATTTCCTTTTAAATCGAGTAACGTTTCTATGGAAACGACGGGATTTTCTTTTGGGATACGACAAACTCATTTCCAATCCACTAATCCTTCCTTACTGCATCCCTCACTCCCACACATTGACGAATTCACACGGAAATTTCGTCGCTATGAATTACTATGGGTTCTATGACTTCTCCTTCGAAATCAAGTAACGTTTCTATGGAAACGACAGGACTTTTTTTTGGGTTACGACAATCTCATTTCCGATCCACTAATGCTTCTTTACTGCATGCCTCACTCCCACACATTGACGAATTCACACGGAAATTGCGTCGCTATGAAATACTATGTGTTCTAAGACATTTCCTTCTAAATCGAGTAACGTTTCTATGGAAACGACAGAATTTTCTTTTGGGAGACGACAATCTCATTTCCGATCCACAAATCCTTCTTTACTGCATCCCTCACTCCCAAACATTGACGAATTCACACGGAAATTCCGTCGCTATGAAATACGGGTACTATGTGTTCTAAGACATTTCCTTCTAAATCGAGTAACGTTTCTATGGAAACGACAGGATTTTCTTTTGGGATACGACAATCACATTTCCAATCCACTAATCCTTCTTTACTCCATCCCTCACTCCCAAACATTGACGAATTCACACGGAAATTGCGTCGCTATGAAATACTATGTGTTCTAAGACATTTCCTTCTAAATCGAGTATCGTTTCTATGGAAACGACAGGATTTTCTTTTGGGAGACGACAATCTCATTTCTGATCCACTAATCCTTCTTTACTGCATCCCTCACTCCCAAACATTGACGAATTCACACGGAAATTCCGTCGCTATGAAATACGGGTACTATGTGTTCTAAGACATTTCCTTCTAAATCGAGTAACGTTTCTATGGAAACGACAGGATTTTCTTTTGGGATACGACAATCACATTTCCGATCCACTATTCCTTCTTTACTGCATCCCTCACTCCCACACATTGACGAATTCACACGGAAATTCCGTCGCTATGAAATACGGGTACTATGTGTTCTAAGACATTTCCTTCTAAATCGAGTAACGTTTCTATGGAAACGACAGGATTTTCTTTTGGGATACGACAATCTCATTTCCGATCCACTAATCCTTCTTTACTGCATCCCTCACTCCCGAACATTGACGAATTCACACGGAAATTCCGTCAGAATGAAATACGAGTACTATGTGTTCTAAGACATTTACTTTTAAATCGAGTAACGTTTCTATGGAAACGACAGGATTTTCTTTTGGGATACGACAAACACATTTCCGATCCACTAACCCTTCTTTACTCCATCCCTCACTCCCAAACATTGACGAATTCACACGGAAATTGCGTCGCTATGAAATACTATGTGTTCTAAGACATTTCCTTCTAAATCGAGTAACGTTTCTATGGAAACGACATAATTTTCTTTTGGGATACGACAATCACATTTCCGATCCACTAATCCTTCTTTACTGCATCCCTCACTCCCACACATTGACGAATTCACACGGAAATTCCGTCGCTATGAAATACGAGTACTATGTGTTCTAAGACATTTCCTTCTAAATCGAGTAACGTTTCTATGGAAACGCCAGGATTTTCTTTTGGGATACGACAATCACATTTCCGATCCACTAATCCTTCTTTACTGCATCCCTCACTCCCAAACATTGACGAATTCACACGGAAATTGCGTCGCTATGAAATACTATGTGTTCTAAGACATTTCCTTCTAAACCGAGTAACGTTTCTATGGAAACGACGGCATTTTCTTTTGGGATACGACAAACTCATTTCCGATCCACTAATCCTTCTTTACTGCATCCCTCACTCCCACACATTGACGAATTCACACGGAAATTTCGTCGCTATGAATTACTATGGGTTCTATGACTTCTCCTTCGAAATCAAGTAACGTTTCTATGGAAACGACAGGACTTTTTTTTGGGATACGACAATCTCATTTCCGATCCACTAATGCTTCTTTACTGCATCCCTCACTCCCACACATTGACGAATTCACACGGAAATTGCGTCGCTAAGAAATACTATGTGTTCTAAGACATTTCCTTCTAAATCGAGTAACGTTTCTATGGAAACGACAGGATTTTCTTTTGGGAGACGACAATCTCATTTCCGATCCACTAATCCTGCTTTACTGCATCCCTCACTCCCAAACATTGACGTATTCACACGGAAATTCCGTCGCTATGAAATACGGGTACTATGTGTTCTAAGACATTTCCTTCTAAATCGAGTAACGTTTCTATGGAAACGACAGGATTTTCCTTTGGGATACGACAATCACATTTCCGATCCACTAATCCTTCTTTACTGCATCTCTCACTCCCAAACATTGACGAATTCACACGGAAATTACGTCGCTATGAAATACGGGTACTATGTGTTCTAAGACATTTCCTTCTAAATCGAGTAACGTTTCTATCGAAACGACAGGATTTTCTTTTGGGATACGACAATCACATTTCCGATCAACTAATCCTTCTTTACTGCATCCCTCACTCCCAAACATTGACGAATTCACACGGAAATTCCGTCGCTATGAAATACGAGTACTATGAGTTCTAAGACATTTCCTTCTAAATCGAGTAACGTTTCTATGGAAACGACAGGATTTTCTTTTGGGATACGACAATCTCATTTCCGATCCACTAATCCTTCTTTACTGCATCCCTCACTCCCACACATTGACGAATTCACACGGAAATTCCGTCGCAATGAAATACGAGTACTATGTGTTCTAAGACATTTACTTCTAAATCGAGTAACGTTTCTATGGAAACGACAGGATTTTCTTTTGGCATACGACAATCACATTTCCGACCCACTAATCCGTCTTTACTGCATCCCTCACTCCCAAACATCGACGAATTCACACGGAAATTCCGTCGCTATGAAATACTATGTGTTCCAAGACATTTCCTTCCAAATCGAGTAACGTTTCTATGGAAACGACAGGATTTTCTTTTGGGATACGACAATCTCATTTCCGATCCACTAATCCTTCTTTACTGCATCCCTCACTCCCACACATTGATGAATTCACACGGAAATTGCGTCTCTATGAAATACTATGTGTTCTAAGACATTTCCTTCTAAATCGAGTAACGTTTCTATGGAAACGACAGGATTTTCTTTTTGGATACGACAATCACATTTCCGATCCACTAATCCTACTTTACTGCATCCCTCACTCCCAAACATTGACGAATTCACACGGAAATTGCGTCGCTATGAAATACTATGTGTTCCAAGACATTTCCTTCTAAATCGAGTAACGTTTCTATGGAAACGACAGGATTTTCTTTTGGGATACGACAATCTCATTTCCGATCCACTAATCCTTCTTTACTGCATCCCTCACTCCCACACATTGACGAATTCACACGGAAATTCCGTCGCTATGAAATACGAGTACTATGTGTTCTAAGACAGTTCCTTCAAAATCGAGTAACGCTTCTATGGAAACGACAGGATTTTCTTTTGGGATACGACAATCACATTTCCGATCCACTAATCCTTCTTTACTGCATCCCTCACTCCCAAACATTGACGAATTCACATGGAAATTGCGTCGCTATGAAATACTATGTGTTCTAAGACATTTCCTTCTAAATCGAGTAACGTTTCTATGGAAACGACAGGATTTTCTTTTTTGATCCACTAATTTTTCTTTACTGCATCCCTCACTCCCACACATTGAAGATTTCACACGGAAATTGCGTCGCTATGAAATACGAGTACTATGTGTTCTAAGACAGTTCCTTCTAAATCGAGTAACGCTTCTATGGAAACGACAGGATTTTCTTTTGGGATACGACAATCACATTTCCGATCCACTAGTCCTTCTTGACTGTATCCCTCACTCCCACACATTGACGAATTCACACGGAAATTCCGTCGCTATGAAATACAAGTACTATGAGTTCTAAGACATTTCCTTCTAAATCTAGTAACGTTTCTATGGAAACGACAGGATTTTCTTTTGGGATACGACAATCTCATTTCCGATCCACTAATCCTTCTTTACTGCATCCCTCACTCCCAAACATTGACGAATTCACACGGAAATTGCGTCCCTATGAAATAATATGTATTCTAAGACATTTCCTTCTAAATCGAGTAACGTTTCTATGGAAACGACAGGATTTTCTTTTGGGATACGACAATCTCATTTCCGATCCACTAATCCTTCTTTACTGCATCCCTCGCTCCCACACATTGACGAATTCACACGGAAATTGCGTCGCTATGAAATACAAGTACTATGTGTTCTAAGACATTTCCTTCTAAATCGAGTAACGTTTCTATGGAAACGACAGGATTTTCTTTTGGGATACGACAATCACATTTCCGATCCACTAATTGCTCTTTACTGCATTCCTCACTCTCACACATTGACGAATTCACACGGAAATTGCGTCGCTATGAAATACGAGTACTATGTGTTCTAAGACATTTCCTTCTAAATCGAGTATCGTTCCTATGGAAACGACAGGATTTTCTTTTGGGATTCGACAATCACATTTCCGATCCACTAATCCTTCTTTACTGCATCCCTCACTCCCAAACATTGACGAATTCACACGGAAATTCCGTCGCTATGAAATACTATGTGTTCCAAGACATTTCCTTCCAAATCGAGTAACGTTTCTATGGAAACGACAGGACTTTCTTTTGGGATACGACAATCTCATTTCCGATCCACTAATCCTTCATTACTGCATCCCTCACTCCCACACATTGACGAATTCACATGGAAATTCCGTCGCTATGAAATACGGGTACTATGTGTTCTAAGACATTTCCTTCTAAATCGAGTAACGTTTCTATGGAAACGACAGGATTTTCTTTTGGGATACGACAATCACATTTCCGATCCACTAATCCTTCTTTACTCCATCCCTCACTCCCAAACATTGACGAATTCACACGGAAATTGCGTCGCTATGAAATACTATGTGTTCTAAGACATTTCCTTCTAAATCGAGTATCGTTTCTATGGAAACGACAGGATTTTCTTTTGGGAGACGACAATCTCATTTCTGATCCACTAATCCTTCTTTACTGCATCCCTCACTCCCAAACATTGACGAATTCACACGGAAATTCCGTCGCTATGAAATACGGGTACTATGTGTTCTAAGACATTTCCTTCTAAATCGAGTAACGTTTCTATGGAAACGACAGGATTTTCTTTTGGGATACGACAATCACATTTCCGATCCACTAATCCTTCTTTACTGCATCCCTCACTCCCACACATTGACGAATTCACACGGAAATTCCGTCGCTATGAAATACGGGTACTATGTGTTCTAAGACATTTCCTTCTAAATCGAGTAACGTTTCTATGGAAACGACAGGATTTTCTTTTGGGATACGACAATCTCATTTCCGATCCACTAATCCTTCTTTACTGCATCCCTCACTCCCGAACATTGACGAATTCACACGGAAATTCCGTCAGAATGAAATACGAGTACTATGTGTTCTAAGACATTTACTTTTAAATCGAGTAACGTTTCTATGGAAACGACAGGATTTTCTTTTGGGATACGACAAACACATTTCCGATCCACTAACCCATCTTTACTCCATCCCTCACTCCCAAACATTGACGAATTCACACGGAAATTGCGTCGCTATGAAATACTATGTGTTCTAAGACATTTCCTTCTAAATCGAGTAACGTTTCTATGGAAACGACATAATTTTCTTTTGGGATACGACAATCACATTTCCGATCCACTAATCCTTCTTTACTGCATCCCTCACTCCCACAAATTGACGAATTCACACGGAAATTCCGTCGCTATGAAATACGAGTACTATGTGTTCTAAGACATTTCCTTCTAAATCGAGTAACGTTTCTATGGAAACGCCAGGATTTTCTTTTGGATACGACAATCACATTTCCGATCCACTAATCCTTCTTTACTGCATCCCTCACTCCCAAACATTGACGAATTCACACGGAAATTGCGTCGCTATGAAATACTATGTGTTCTAAGACATTTCCTTCTAAACCGAGTAACGTTTCTATGGAAACGACGGCATTTTCTTTTGGGATACGACAAACTCATTTCCGATCCACTAATCCTTCTTTACTGCATCCCTCACTCCCACACATTGACGAATTCACACGGAAATTTCGTCGCTATGAATTACTATGGGTTCTATGACTTCTCCTACGAAATCAAGTAACGTTTCTATGGAAACGACAGGACTTTTTTTTGGGATACGACAATCTCATTTCCGATCCACTAATGCTTCTTTACTGCATCCCTCACTCCCACACATTGACGAATTCACACGGAAATTGCGTCGCTAAGAAATACTATGTGTTCTAAGACATTTCCTTCTAAATCGAGTAACGTTTCTATGGAAACGACAGGATTTTCTTTTGGGAGACGACAATCTCATTTCCGATCCACTAATCCTGCTTTACTGCATCCCTCACTCCCAAACATTGACGTATTCACACGGAAATTCCGTCGCTATGAAATACGGGTACTATGTGTTCTAAGACATTTCCTTCTAAATCGAGTAACGTTTCTATGGAAACGACAGGATTTTCTTTTGGGATACGACAATCACATTTCCGATCCACTAATCCTTCTTTACTGCATCTCTCACTCCCAAACATTGACGAATTCACACGGAAATTACGTCGCTATGAAATACGGGTACTATGTGTTCTAAGACATTTCCTTCTAAATCGAGTAACGTTTCTATCGAAACGACAGGATTTTCTTTTGGGATACGACAATCACATTTCCGATCAACTAATCCTTCTTTACTGCATCCCTCACTCCCAAACATTGACGAATTCACACGGAAATTCCGTCGCTATGAAATACGAGTACTATGAGTTCTAAGACATTTCCTTCTAAATCGAGTAACGTTTCTATGGAAACGACAGGATTTTCTTTTGGGATACGACAATCTCATTTCCGATCCACTAATCCTTCTTTACTGCATCCCTCACTCCCACACATTGACGAATTCACACGGAAATTCCGTCGCAATGAAATACGAGTACTATGTGTTCTAAGACATTTACTTCTAAATCGAGTAACGTTTCTATGGAAACGACAGGATTTTCTTTTGGCATACGACAATCACATTTCCGACCCACTAATCCGTCTTTACTGCATCCCTCACTCCCAAACATCGACGAATTCACAAGGAAATTCCGTCGCTATGAAATACTATGTGTTCCAAGACATTTCCTTCCAAATCGAGTAACGTTTCTATGGAAACGACAGGATTTTCTTTTGGGATACGACAATCTCATTTCCGATCCACTAATCCTTCTTTACTGCATCCCTCACTCCCACACATTGATGAATTCACACGGAAATTGCGTCTCTATGAAATACTATGTGTTCTAAGACATTTCCTTCTAAATCGAGTAACGTTTCTATGGAAACGACAGGATTTTCTTTTTGGATACGACAATCACATTTCCGATCCACTAATCCTTCTTTACTGCATCCCTCACTCCCAAACATTGACGAATTCACACGGAAATTGCGTCGCTATGAAATACTATGTGTTCCAAGACATTTCCTTCTAAATCGAGTAACGTTTCTATGGAAACGACAGGATTTTCTTTTGGGATACGACAATCTCATTTCCGATCCACTAATCCTTCTTTACTGCATCCCTCACTCCCACACATTGACGAATTCACACGGAAATTCCGTCGCTATGAAATACGAGTACTATGTGTTCTAAGACAGTTCCTTCTAAATCGAGTAACGCTTCTATGGAAACGACAGGATTTTCTTTTGGGATACGACAATCACATTTCCGATCCACTAATCCTTCTTTACTGCATCCCTCACTACCAAACATTGACGAATTCACATGGAAATTGCGTCGCTATGAAATACTATGTGTTCTAAGACATTTCCTTCTAAATCGAGTAACGTTTCTATGGAAACGACAGGATTTTCTTTTTTGATCCACTAATTTTTCTTTACTGCATCCCTCACTCCCACACATTGAAGATTTCACACGGAAATTGCGTCGCTATGAAATACGAGTACTATGTGTTCTAAGACATTTCCTTCTAAATCGAGTAACGTTTCTATGGAAACGACAGGATTTTCTTTTGGGATACGACAATCACATTTCCGATCCACTAGTCCTTCTTGACTGTATCCCTCACTCCCACACATTGACGAATTCACACGGAAATTCCGTCGCTATGAAATACAAGTACTATGAGTTCTAAGACATTTCCTTCTAAATCTAGTAACGTTTCTATGGAAACGACAGGATTTTCTTTTGGGATACGACAATCTCATTTCCGATCCACTAATCCTTCTTTACTGCATCCCTCACTCCCAAACATTGACGAATTCACACGGAAATTGCGTCCCTATGAAATAATATGTATTCTAAGACATTTCCTTCTAAATCGAGTAACGTTTCTATGGAAACGACAGGATTTTCTTTTGGGATACGACAATCTCATTTCCGATCCACTAATCCTTCTTTACTGCATCCCTCGCTCCCACACATTGACGAATTCACACGGAAATTGCGTCGCTATGAAATACAAGTACTATGTGTTCTAAGACATTTCCTTCTAAATCGAGTAACGTTTCTATGGAAACGACAGGATTTTCTTTTGGGATACGACAATCACATTTCCGATCCACTAATTGCTCTTTACTGCATTCCTCACTCTCACACATTGACGAATTCACACGGAAATTGCGTCGCTATGAAATACGAGTACTATGTGTTCTAAGACATTTCCTTCTAAATCGAGTATCGTTCCTATGGAAAGACAGGATTTTCTTTTGGGATTCGACAATCACATTTCCGATCCACTAATCCTTCTTTACTGCATCCCTCACTCCCAAACATTGACGAATTCACACGGAAATTCCGTCGCTATGAAATACTATGTGTTCCAAGACATTTCCTTCCAAATCGAGTAACGTTTCTATGGAAACGACAGGACTTTCTTTTGGGATACGACAATCTCATTTCCGATCACTAATCCTTCATTACTCCATCCCTCACTCCCACACATTGACGAATTCACACGGAAATTGCGTCGCTATGAAATACTATGTGTTCTAAGACATTTCCTTCGAAATCGAGTAACGTTTCAATGGAAACGACAGGATTTTCTTTTGGATACGACAATCACATTTTCGATCCACTAATCCTTCTTTACTGCATCCCTCACTCCCAAACATTGACGAATTCACACGGAAATTCCGTCGCTATGAAATACGAGTACTATGAGTACTAAGACATTTCCTTCTAAATCGAGTAACGTTTCTATGGAAACGACAGGATTTTCTTTTGGGATACGACAATCTCATTTCCGATCCACAAATCCTTCTTTACTGCATCCCTCACTCCCACACATTGACGAATTCACACGGAAATTCCGTCGCTATGAAAAACGAGTACAACGTGTTCTAAGGCATTTCCTTCTAAATCGAGTAACGTTCCTATGGAAACGACAGGATTTTCTTTTGGGATTCGACAATCACATTTCCGATCCACTAATCCTTCTTTACTGCATCCCTCACTCTCAAACATTGACGAATTCACACGGAAATTGCGTCCCTATGAAATAATATGTATTCTAAGACATTTCCTTCTAAATCGAGTAACGTTTCTATGGAAACGACAGGATATTCTTTTGGGATACGACAATCTCATTTCCGATCCACTAATCCTTCTTTACTGCATCCCTCGCTCCCACACATTGACGAATTCACACGGAAATTGCGTCGCTATGAAATACGAGTACTATGTGTTCCAAGACATTTCCTTCTAAATCGAGTAACGTTTCTATGGAAACGACAGGATTTTCTTTTGGGATACGACAATCACATTTCCGATCCACTAATTCCTCTTTACTGCATTCCTCAGTCCCACACATTGACGAATTCACACGGAAATTGCGTCGCTATGAAATACGAGTACTATGTGTTCTAAGACATTTCCTTCTAAATCGAGTAACGTTCCTATGGAAACGACAGGGTTTTCTTTTGGGATTCGACAATCACATTTTCGATCCACTAATCCTTCTTTACTGCATCCCTCACTCCCAAACATTGACGAATTCACACGGAAACTGCGTCGCTATGAAATACTATGTGTTCTAAGACATTTCCTTCTAAATCGAGTAACGTTTCTATGGAAACGACAGGATTTTCTTTTGGGATACGACAATCTCATTTCCGATCCACTAATCCTTCTTTACTGCATCCCTCACTCCCACACATTGACGAATTCACACGGAAATTCCGTCGCTATGAAATACGAGTACTATGTGTTCTAAGACAGTACCTTCTAAATCGAGTAACGCTTCTATGGAAACGACAGGATTTTCTTTTGGGATACGACAATCACATTTCCGATCCACTAATCCTTCTTTACTGCATCCCTCACTCCCAAACATTGACGAATTCACACGGAAATTGCGTCGCTATGAAATACTATGTGTTCTAAGACATTTCCTTCTAAATCGAGTAACGTTTCTATGGAAACGACAGGATTTTCTTTTTTGATACGACAATCTCATTTCCGATCCACTAATTTTTCTTGACTGCATCCCTCACTCCCACACATTGAAGATTTCACACGGAAATTGCGTCGCTATGAAATACGAGTACTATGTGTTCTAAGACATTTCCTTCTAAATCGAGTAACGTTTCTATGGAAACGACAGGATTTTCTTTTGGGATACGATAATCACATTTCCGATCCACTAGTCCTTCTTTACTGTATCCCTCACTCCCACACATTGACGAATTCACACGGAAATTCCGTCGCTATGAAATACGAGTACTATGAGTTCTAAGACATTTCCTTCTAAATCGAGTAACGTTTCTATGGAAACGACAGGATTTTCTTTTGGGATACGACAATCTCATTTCCGATCCACTAATGCTTCTTTACTGCATCCCTCACTCCCACACATTGACGAATTCACACGGAAATTGCGTCGCTATGAAATACGAGTACTATGTATTCTAAGACATTTCCTTCTAAATCGAGTAACGTTTCTATGGAAACGACAGGATTTTCTTTTGGGATACGACAATCACATTTCAGATCCACTAATTCCTCTTTACTGCATTCCTCACTCCCACACATTGACGAATTCACACGGAAATTGCGTCGCTATGAAATACGAGTACTATGTGTTCTAAGGCATTTCCTTCTAAATCGAGTAACGTTCCTATGGAAACGACAGGATTTTCTTTTGGGATTCGACAATCACATTTCCGATCCACTAATCCTTCTTTACTGCATCCCTCACTCAAACACATTGACGATTTCACACGGAAATTCCGTCGCTATGAAATACTATGTGTTCCAAGACATTTCCTTCCAAATCGAGTAACGTTTCTATGGAAACGACAGGATTTTCTTTTGGGATACGACAATCTCATTTCCGATCCACTAATCCTTCTTTACTGCATCCCTCACTCCCACACATTGACGAATTCACACGGAAATTGCGTCGCTATGAAATACTATGTGTTCTAATACATTTCCTTCTAAATCGAGTAACGTTTCTATGGAAACGACAGGATTTTCTTTTGGGATACGACAATCACATTTCCGATCCACTAATCCTTCTTTACTGCATCCCTCACTCCCAAACATTGACGAATTCACACGGAAATTGCGTCGCTATGAAATACTTTGTGTTCCAAGACATTTCCTTCTAAATCGAGTAACTTTTCTATGGAAACGACAGGATTTTCTTTTGGGATACGACAATCTCATTTCCGATCCACTAATCCTTCTTTACTGCATCCCTCACTCCCACACATTGACGAATTCACACGGAAATTCCGTCGCTATGAAATACGAGTACTATGTGTTCTAAGACAGTTCCATCTAAATCGAGTAACGCTTCTATGGAAACGACAGGATTTTCTTTTGGGATACGACAATCACATTTCCGATCCACTAATCCTTCTTTACTGCATCCCTCACTCCCAAACATTGACGAATTCACACGGAAATTGCGTCGCTATGAAATACTATGTGTTCTAAGACATTTCCTTCTAAATCGAGTAACGTTTCTATGGAAACGACAGGATTTTCTTTTTTGATTCGACAATCTCATTTCCGATCCACTAATTTTTCTTTACTGCATCCCTCACTCCCACACATTGAAGATTTAACACGGAAATTGCGTCGCTATGAAATACGAGTACTATGTGTTCTAAGACATTTCCTTCTAAATCGAGTAACGTTTCTATGGAAACGACAGGATTTTCTTTTGGGATACGACAATCACATTTCCGATCCACTAGTCCTTCTTTACTGTATCCCTCACTCCCACACATTGACGAATTCACACGGAAATTCCGTCGCTATGAAATACGAGTACTATGAGTTCTAAGACATTTCCTTCTAAATCGAGTAACGTTTCTATGGAAACGACAGGATTTTCTTTTGGGATACGACAATCTCATTTCCGATACACTAATCCTTCTTTAATGCATCCCTCACTCCCACACATTGACGAATTCACACGGAAATTCCGTCGCTATGAAAAACGAGTGTAATGTGTTCTAAGACATTTCCTTCTAAATCGAGTAACGTTCCTATGGAAACGACAGGATTTTCTTTTGGGATTCGACAATCACATTTCCGATCCACTAATCCTTCTTTACTGCATCCCTCACTCCCAAACATTGACGAATTCACACGGAAATTGCGTCCCTATGAAATAATATGTATTCTAAGACATTTCCTTCTAAATCGAGTAACGTTTCTATGGAAACGACAGGATTTTCTTTTGGGATACGACAATCTCATTTCCGATCCACTAATGCTTCTTTACTGCATCCCTCACTCCCACACATTGACGAATTCACACGGAAATTCCGTCGCTATGAAAAACGAGTACAATGTGTTCTAAGACATTTCCTTCTAAATCGAGTAACGTTCCTATGGAAACGACAGGATTTTCTTTTGGGATTCGACAATCACATTTCCGATTAACTAATCCTTCTTTACTGCATCCCTCACTCCCAAACATTTTAGAATTCACACGGAAATTGCGGCCCTATGAAATAATATGTATTCTAAGACATTTCCTTCTAAATCGAGTAACGTTTGTATGGAAACGACAGGATTTTCTTTTGGGATACGACAATCTCATTTCCGATCCACTAATCCTTCTTTACTGCATCCCTCACTCCCACACATTGACGAATTCACACGGAAATTGCGTCGCTATGAAATACGAGTACTATGTATTCTAAGACATTTCCTTCTAAATCGAGTAACGTTTCTATGGAAACGACAGGATTTTCTTTTGGGTTACGACAATCACATTTCAGATCCACTAATTCCTCTTTACTGCATTCCTCACTCCCACACATTGACGAATTCACACGGAAATTGCGTCGCTATGAAATACGAGTACTATGTGTTCTAAGGCATTTCCTTCTAAATCGAGTAACGTTCCTATGGAAACGACAGGATTTTCTTTTGGGATTCGACAATCACATTTCCGATCCACTAATCCTTCTTTACTGCATCCCTCACTCCCACACATTGACGATTTCACACGGAAATTCCGTCGCTATGAAATACTATGTGTTCCAAGACATTTCCTTCCAAATCGAGTAACGTTTCTATGGAAACGACAGGATTTTCTTTTGGGATACGACAATCTCATTTCCGATCCACTAATCCTTCTCTACTGCATCCCTCACTCCCACACATTGACGAATTCACACGGAAATTGCGTCGCTATGAAATACTATGTGTTCTAAGACATTTCCTTCTAAATCGAGTAACGTTTCTATGGAAACGACAGGATTTTCTTTTGGGATACGACAATCACATTTCCGATCCACTAATCCTTCTTTACTGCATCCCTCACTCCCAAACATTGACGAATTCACACGGAAATTGCGTCGCTATGAAATACTATGTGTTCCAAGACATTTCCTTCTAAATCGAGTAACTTTTCTATGGAAACGACAGGATTTTCTTTTGGGATACGACAATCTCATTTCCGATCCACTAATCCTTCTTTACTGCATCCCTCACTCCCACACATTGACTAATTCACACGGAAATTCCGTCGCTATGAAATACGAGTACTATGTGTTCTAAGACAGTTCCATCTAAATCGAGTAACGCTTCTATGGAAACGACAGGATTTTCTTTTGGGATACGACAATCACATTTCCGATCCACTAATCCTTCTTTACTGCATCCCTCACTCCCAAACATTGACGAATTCACACGGAAATTGCGTCGCTATGAAATACTATGTGTTCTAAGATATTTCCTTCTAAATCGAGTAACGTTTCTATGGAAACGACAGGATTTTCTTTTTTGATACGACAATCTCATTTCCGATCCACTAATTTTTCTTTACTGCATCCCTCACTCCCACACATTGAAGATTTCACACGGAAATTGCGTCGCTATGAAATACGAGTACTATGTGTTCTAAGACATTTCCTTCTAAATCGAGTAACGTTTCTATGGAAACGACAGGATTTTCTTTTGGGATACGACAATCACATTTCCGATCCACTAGTCCTTCTTTACTGTATCCCTCACTCCCACACATTGACGAATTCACACGGAAATTCCGTCGCTATGAAATACGAGTACTATGAGTTCTAAGACATTTCCTTCTAAATCGAGTAACGTTTCTATGGAAACGACAGGATTTTCTTTTGGGATACGACAATCTCATTTCCGATCCACTAATCCTTCTTTACTGCATCCCTCACTCCCACACCTTGACGAATTCACACGGAAATTCCGTCGCTATGAAAAACGAGTGTAATGTGTTCTAAGACATTTCCTTCTAAATCGAGTAACGTTCCTATGGAAACGACAGGATTTTCTTTTGGGATTCGACAATCACATTTCCGATCCACTAATCCTTCTTTACTGCATCCCTCACTCCCAAACATTGACGAATTCACACGGAAATTGCGTCCCTATGAAATAAAATGTATTCTAAGACATTTCCTTCTAAATCGAGTAACGTTTCTATGGAAACGACAGGATTTTCTTTTGGGATACGACAATCTCATTTCCGATCCACTAATCCTTCTTTACTGCATCCCTCGCTCCCACACATTGACGAATTCACACTGAAATTGCGTCGCTATGAAATACGAGTACTATGTGTTCTAAGACATTTCCTTCTAAATCGAGTAACGTTTCTATGGAAACGACAGGATTTTCTTTTGGGATACGACAATCACATTTCCGATCCACTAATTCCTCTTTACTGCATTCCTCACTCCCACACCTTGACGAATTCACACGGAAATTGCGTCGCTATGAAATACGAGTACTATGTGTTCTAAGACATTTCCTTCTAAATCGAGTAACGTTCCTATGGAAACGACAGGATTTTCTTTTGGGATTCGACAATCACATTTCCGATCCACTAACCCTTCTTTACTGCATCCCTCACTCCCAAACATTGACGAATTCACATGGAAACTGCGTCGCTATGAAATACTATGTGTTCTAAGACATTTCCTTCTAAATGGAGTAACGTTTCTATGGAAACGACAGGATTTTCTTGTGGGATACGACAATCTCATTTCCGATCCACTAATCCTTCTTTACTGCATCCCTCACTCCTACACATTGACGAATTCACACGGAAATTGCGTCGCTATGAAATACGAGTACTATGTGTTCTAAGACATTTCCTTCTAAATCGAGTAACGTTTGTATGGAAACGACAGGATTTTCTTTTGGGATACGACAATCACATTTCCGATCCACTAGTCCTTCTTTACTGTATCCCTCACTCCCACACATTGACGAATTCACACGGAAATTCCGTCGCTATGAAATACGAGTACTATGAGTTCTAAGACATTTCCTTCTAAATCGAGTAACGTTTCTATGGAAACGACAGGATTTTCTTTTGGGATACGACAATCTCATTTCCGATCCACTAATCCTTCTTTACTGCATCGCTCATTCCCACACATTGACGTATTCACACGGAAATTCCGTCGCTATGAAAAACGAGTACTATGTGTTCTAAGACATTTCCTTCTAAATCGAGTAACGTTCCTATGGAAACGACAGGATTTTCTTTTGGGATACGACAATCACATTTCCGTTCCTTTAAACCTTCTTTACTGCATACCTCACTCCCAAATATTGACGAATTCACACGGAAATTCCGTCGCTATGAAATACTATGTGTTCCAAGACAATTCCTTCCAAATCGAGTAACGTTTCTATGGAAACGACAGGATTTTCTTTTGGGATACGACAATCTCGTTTCCGATCCACTAATCTTTCTTTACTGCATCCCTCACTCCCACACATTGACGAATTCACACGGAAATTGCGTCGCTATGAAATACTATGTGTTCTAAGACATTTCCTTCTAAATCGAGTAACGTTTCGATGGAAACGACAGGATTTTCTTTTGGGATACGACAATCACATTTCCGATCCACTAATCCTTCTTTACTGCATCCCTCACTCCCAAACATTGACGAATTCACACGGAAATTGCGTCGCTATGAAAAACTATGTGTTCCAAGACATTTCCTTCTAAATCGAGTAACGTTTCTATGGAAACGACAGGATTTTCTTTTGGGATACGACAATCTCATTTCCGATCCACTAATCCTTCTTTACTGCATCCCTCACTCCCACACATTGACGAATTCACACGGAAATTCCGTCGCTATGAAATACGAGTACTATGTGTTCTAAGACAGTTCCATCTAAATCGAGTAACGCTTCTATGGAAACGACAGGATTTTCTTTTGGGATACGACAATCACATTTCCGATCCACTAATCCTTCTTTACTGCATCCCTCACTCCCAAACATTGACGAATTCACACGGAAATTGCGTCGCTATGAAATACTATGTGTTCTAAGACATTTCCTTCTAAATCGAGTAACGTTTCTATGGAAACGACAGGATTTTCTTTTGGGATACGACAATCTCATTTCCGATCCACTAATCCTTCTTTACTGCATTCCTCACTCCCACACATTGACGAATTCACACGGAAATTCCGTCGCTATGAAAAACGAGTACAATGTGTTCTAAGACATTTCCTTCTAAATCGAGTAACGTTCCTATGGAAACGACAGGATTTTCTTTTGGGATTCGACAATCACATTTCCGATCCACTAATCCTTCTTTACTGCATCCCTCACTCCCAAACATTGACGAATTCACACGGAAATTGCGTCCCTATGAAATAGTATGTATTCTAAGACATTTCCTTCTAAATCGAGTAACGTTTCTATGGAAACGACAGGATTTTCTTTTGGGATACGACAATCTCATTTCCGATCCACTAATCCTTCTTTACTGCATCCCTCGCTCCCACACATTGACGAATTCACACGGAAATTGCGTCGCTATGAAATACGAGTACTATGTGTTCTAAGACATTTCCTTCTAAATCGAGTAACGTTTCTATGGAAACGACAGGATTTTCTTTTGGGATACGACAATCACATTTCCGATCCACTAGTCCTTCTTTACTGTATCCCTCACTCCCACACATTGACGAATTCACACGGAAATTCCGTCGCTATGAAATACGAGTACTATGAGTTCTAAGACATTTCCTTCTAAATCGAGTAACGTTTCTATGGAAACGACAGGATTTTCTTTTGGGATACGACAATCTCATTTCCGATCCACTAATCCTTCTTTACTGCATTCCTCACTCCCACACATTGACGAATTCACACGGAAATTCCGTCGCTATGAAAAACGAGTACAATGTGTTCTAAGACATTTCCTTCTAAATCGAGTAACGTTCCTATGGAAACGACAGGATTTTCTTTTGGGATTCGACAATCACATTTCCGATCCACTAATCCTTCTTTACTGCATCCCTCACTCCCAAACATTGACGAATTCACACGGAAATTGCGTCCCTATGAAATAGTATGTATTCTAAGACATTTCCTTCTAAATCGAGTAACGTTTCTATGGAAACGACAGGATTTTCTTTTGGGATACGACAATCTCATTTCCGATCCACTAATCCTTCTTTACTGCATCCCTCGCTCCCACACATTGACGAATTCACACGGAAATTGCGTCGCTATGAAATACGAGTACTATGTGTTCTAAGACATTTCCTTCTAAATCGAGTAACGTTTCTATGGAAACGACAGGATTTTCTTTTGGGATACGACAATCACATTTCCGATCCACTAGTCCTTCTTTACTGTATCCTCCACTCCCACACATTGACGAATTCACACGGAAATTCCGTCGCTATGAAATACGAGTACTATGAGTCCTAAGACATTTCCTTCTAAATCGAGTAACGTTTCTATGGAAACGACAGGATTTTCTTTTGGGATACGACAATCTCATTTCCGATCCACTAATCCTTCTTTACTGCATCCCTCAGTCCCACGCATTGACGTATTCACACGGAAATTCCGTCGCTATGAAAAACGAGTACTATGTGTTCTAAGACATTTCCTTCTAAATCGAGTAACGTTCCTATGGAAACGACAGGATTTTCTTTTGGGATACGACAATCTCATTTCCGATCCACTAATCCTTCTTTACTTCATCCCTCACTCCCACACATTGACGAATTCACACGGAAATTGCGTCGCTATGAAATACTATGTGTTCTAAGACATTTCCTTCTAAATCGAGTAACGTTTCTATGGAAACGACAGGATTTTCTTTTGGGAGACAACAATCTCATTTCCGATCCACTAATCCTTCTTTACTGCATCCCTCACTCCCACACATTGACGAATTCACACGGAAATTGCGTCGCTATGAATTACGAGTACTATGTGTTCTAAGACATTTCCTTCTAAATCGAGTAACGTTTCTATCGAAACGACAGGATTTTCTTTTGGGATACGACAATCACATTTCCGATCCACTAATCCTTCTTTACTGCATCCCTCACTCCCAAACATTGAAGAATTCACACGGAAATTCCGTCGCTATGAAATAAGAGTACTACGTGTTCTAAGACATTTCCGTCTAAATCGAGTAACGTTTCTATGGAAACGACAGGATTTCCTTTTGGGATACGACAATCACATTTCCGAACCACTAATCCTTCTTTACTGCATCCCTCACTCCCACACATTGACGAATTCACACGGAAATTCCGTCGCTATGAATTACTATGGGTTCTATGACTTCTCCTTCTAAATCAAGTAACGTTTCTATGGAGACGACAGGACTTTTGTTTGGGATACGACAATCTCATTTCCGATCCACTAATCCTTCTTTACTGCATCCCTCACTCCCAAACATTGACGAATTCACAGGGAAATTGCGTCGCTATGAAATACTATGTGATCTAAGACATTTCCTTCTAAATCGAGTAACGTTTCTATGGAAACGACAGGATTTTCTTTTGGGATACGACAATCTCATTTCCGATCCACTAACCCTTCTTTACTGCATCCCTCACTCCCAAACATTGACGAATTCACACGGAAATTGCGTCGCTATGAAATACGAGTACTATGTGTTCTAAGACATTACCTTCTAAATCGAGTAACGTTTCTATGGAAACGACAGGATTTTCTTTTGGGATACGACAATCACATTTCCGATCCACTAATAGTTCTTTACTGCATCCCTCACTCCCTAACATTGACGAATTCACACGGAAATTCCGTCGCTATGAAATACGGGTACTATGTGTTCTAAGACATTTCCTTCTAAATCGAGTAACGTTTCTATGGAAACGACAGGATTTTCTTTTGGGATACGACAATCACATTTCCGATCCACTAATCCTTCTTTACTGCATCCCTCACTCCCACACATTGACGAATTCACACGGAAATTCCGTCGCTATGAAGTACGAGTACTATGAGTTCTAAGACATTTCCATCTAAATCGAGTAACGTTTCTATGGAAACGACAGGATTTTCTTTTGGGATACGACAATTTCATTTCCGATCCACTAATCCTTCTTTACTGCATCCCTCACTCCCACACATTGACGAATTCACACGGAAATTCCGTCGCAATGAAATACGAGTACTATGTGTTCTAAGGCATTTACTTCTAAATCGAGTAACGTTTCTATGGAAACGACAGGACTTTCTTTTGGGATACGACAATCACATTTCCGATCCACTAATCCTTCTTTACTGCATCCCTCACTCCCAAACATTGACGAATTCACACGGAAATTCCGTCGCTATGAAATACTATGTGTTCCAAGACATTTCCTTCCAAATCGAGTAACGTTTCTATGGAAACGACAGGATTTTCTTTTGGGATACGACAATCTCATTTCCGATCCACTAATCCTTCTTTACTGCATCCCTCACTCCCACACATTGACGAATTCACACGGAAATTGCGTCGCTATGAAATACTATGTGTTCTAAGACGTTTCCTTCTAAATCGAGTAACGTTTCTATGGAAACGAAAGGATTTTCTTTTGGGATACGACAATCACATTTCCGATCCACTAATCCTTCTTTACTGCATCCCTCACTCCCAAACATTGACGAATTCACACGGAAATTGCGTCGCTATGAAATACTATGTGTTCCAAGACATTTGCTTCTAAATCGCGTAACGTTTCTATGGAAACGACAGGATTTTCTTTTGGGATACGACAATCACATTTCCGATCCACTAATCCTTCTTTACTGCATCCCTCACTCCCTAACATTGACGAATTCACACGGAAATTCCGTCGCTATGAAATACGGGTACTATGTGTTCTAAGACATTTCCTTCTAAATCGAGTAACGTTTCTATGGAAACGACAGGATTTTCTTTTGGGATACGACAATCACATTTCCGATCCACTAATCCTTCTTTACTGCATCCCTCACTCCCACACATTGACGAATTCACACGGAAATTCCGTCGCTATGAAGTACGAGTACTATGAGTTCTAAGACATTTCCATCTAAATCGAGTAACGTTTCTATGGAAACGACAGGATTTTCTTTTGGGATACGACAATCTCATTTCCGATCCACTAATCCTTCTTTACTGCATCCCTCACTCCCACACATTGACGAATTCAGACGGAAATTCCGTCGCAATGAAATACGAGTACTATGTGTTCTAAGACATTTACTTCTAAATCGAGTAACGTTTCTATGGAAACGACAGGACTTTCTTTTGGGATACGACAATCACATTTCCGATCCACTAATCCTTCTTTACTGCATCCCTCACTCCCAAACATTGACGAATTCACACGGAAATTCCGTCGCTATGAAATACTATGTGTTCCAAGACATTTCCTTCCAAATCGAGTAACGTTTCTATGGAAACGACAGGATTTTCTTTTGGGATACGACAATTTCATTTCCGATCCACTAATCCTTCTTTACTGCATCCCTCACTCCCCACATTGACGAATTCACACGGAAATTGCGTCGCTATGAAATACTATGTGTTCTAAGACGTTTCCTTCTAAATCGAGTAACGTTTCTATGGAAACGAAAGGATTTTCTTTTGGGATACGACAATCACATTTCCGATCCACTAATCCTTCTTTACTGCATCCCTCACTCCCAAACATTGACGAATTCACACGGAAATTGCGTCGCTATGAAATACTATGTGTTCCAAGACATTTGCTTCTAAATCGCGTAACGTTTCTATGGAAACGACAGGATTTTCTTTTGGGATACGACAATCTCATTTCTGATCCAGTAATCCTTTTTTACTGCATCCCTCACTCCCACACATTGACGAATTCACACGGAAATTCCGTCGCTATGAAATACGAGTACTATGTGTTCTAAGACATTTCCTTCTAAATCGAGTAACGTTCCTATGGAAACGACAGGATTTTCTTTTGGGATACGACAATCTCATTTCCGATCCACTAATCCTTCTTTACTTCATCCCTCACTCCCACACTTTGACGAATTCACACGGAAATTGCGTCGCTATGAAATACTATGTGTTCTAAGACATTTCCTTCTAAATCGAGTAACGTTTCTATGGAAACGACAGGATTTTCTTTTGGGAGACAACAATCTCATTTCCGATCCACTAATCCTTCTTTACTGCATCCCTCACTCCCACACATTGACGAATTCACACGGAAATTGCGTCGCTATGAATTACGAGTACTATGTGTTCTAAGACATTTCCTTCTAAATCAAGTAACGTTTCTATCGAAACGACAGGATTTTCTTTTGGGATACGACAATCACATTTCCGATCCACTAATCCTTCTTTACTGCATCCCTCACTCCCAAACATTGAAGAATTCACACGGAAATTCCGTCGCTATGAAATAAGAGTACTACGTGTTCTAAGACATTTCCGTCTAAATCGAGTAACGTTTCTATGGAAACGACAGGATTTCCTTTTGGGATACGACAATCACATTTCCGAACCACTAATCCTTCTTTACTGCATCCCTCACTCCCACACATTGACGAATTCACACGGAAATTCCGTCGCTATGAATTACTATGGGTTCTATGACTTCTCCTTCTAAATCAAGTAACGTTTCTATGGAGACGACAGGACTTTTGTTTGGGATACGACAATCTCATTTCCGATCCACTAATCCTTCTTTACTGCATCCCTCACTCCCAAACATTGACGAATTCACAGGGAAATTGCGTCGCTATGAAATACTATGTGATCTAAGACATTTCCTTCTAAATCGAGTAACGCTTCTATGGAAACGACAGGATTTTCTTTTGGGATACGACAATCTCATTTCCGATCCACTAACCCTTCTTTACTGCATCCCTCACTCCCAAACATTGACGAATTCACACGGAAATTGCGTCGCTATGAAATACGAGTACTATGTGTTCTAAGACATTACCTTCTAAATCGAGTAACGTTTCTATGGAAACGACAGGATTTTCTTTTGGGATACGACAATCACATTTCCGATCCACTAATCCTTCTTTACTGCATCCCTCACTCCCTAACATTGACGAATTCACACGGAAATTCCGTCGCTATGAAATACGGGTACTATGTGTTCTAAGACATTTCCTTCTAAATCGAGTAACGTTTCTATGGAAACGACAGGATTTTCTTTTGGGATACGACAATCACATTTCCGATCCACTAATCCTTCTTTACTGCATCGCTCACTCCCACACATTGACGAATTCACACGGAAATTCCGTCGCTATGAAGTACGAGTACTATGAGTTCTAAGACATTTCCATCTAAATCGAGTAACGTTTCTATGGAAACGACAGGATTTTCTTTTGGGATACGACAATCTCATTTCCGATCCACTAATCCTTCTTTACTGCATCCCTCACTCCCACACATTGACGAATTCACACGGAAATTCCGTCGCAATGAAATACGAGTACTATGTGTTCTAAGACATTTACTTCTAAATCGAGTAACGTTTCTATGGAAACGACAGGACTTTCTTTTGGGATACGACAATCACATTTCCGATCCACTAATCCTTCTTTACTGCATCCCTCACTCCCAAACATTGACGAATTCACACGGAAATTCCGTCGCTATGAAATACTATGTGTTCCAAGACATTTCCTTCCAAATCGAGTAACGTTTCTATGGAAACGACAGGATTTTCTTTTGGGATACGACAATCTCATTTCCGATCCACTAATCCTTCTTTACTGCATCCCTCACTCCCACACATTGACGAATTCACACGGAAATTGCGTCGCTATGAAATACTATGTGTTCTAAGACGTTTCCCTCTAAATCGAGTAACGTTTCTATGGAAACGAAAGGATTTTCTTTTGGGATACGACAATCACATTTCCGATCCACTAATCCTTCTTTACTGCATCCCTCACTCCCAAACATTGACGAATTCACACGGAAATTGCGTCGCTATGAAATACTATGTGTTCCAAGACATTTGCTTCTAAATCGAGTAACGTTTCTATGGAAACGACAGGATTTTCTTTTGGGATACGACAATCTCATTTCTGATCCAGTAATCCTTTTTTACTGCATCCCTCACTCCCACACATTGACGAATTCACACGGAAATTCCGTCGCTATGAAATACGAGTACTATGTGTTCTAAGACAGTTCCTTCTAAATCGAGTAACGCTTCTATGGAAACGACAGGATTTTCTTTTGGGATACGACAATCACATTTCCGATCCACTAATCCTTCTTTACTGCATCCCTCACTCCCAAACATTGACGAATTCACACGGAAATTGCGTCGCTATGAAATACTATGTGTTCTAAGACATTTCCTTCTAAATCGAGTAACGTTTCTATGGAAACGATAGGATTTTCTTTTGGGTTCGACAATCTCATTTCCGATCCACTAATCCTTCTTTACTGCATCCCTCACTCCCACACATTGACGGATTCACACGGAAATTACGTCGCTATGAAATACGAGTACTATGTGTTCTAAGACATTTCCTTCTAAATCGAGTAACGTTTCTATGGAAACGACAGGATTTTCTTTTGGGATACGACAATCACATTTCTGATCCACTAGTCCTTCTTTACTGTATCCCTCACTCCCACACATTGACGAATTCAAACGGAAATTCCGTCGCTATGAAATACGAGTACTATGAGTTCTAAGACATTTCCTTCTAAATCGAGTAACGTTTCTATGGAAACGACAGGATTTTCTTTTGGGATACGACAATCTCATTTCCGATCCACTAATCCTACTTTACTGCATCCCTCACTCCCACACATTGACGAATTCACACGGAAATTCCGTCGCTATGAAAAACGAGTACTATGTGTTCTAAGACATTTCCTTCTAAATCGAGTAACGTTCCTATGGAAACGACAGGATTTTCTTTTGGGATTCGACAATCACATTTCCGATCCACTAATCCTTCTTTACTGCATCCCTCACTCCCAAACATTGACGAATTCACACGGAAATTGCGTCCCTATGAAATAGTATGTATTCTAAGACATTTCCTTCTAAATCGAGTAACGTTTCTATGGAAACGACAGGATTTTCTTTTGGGATACGACAATCTCATTTCCGATCCACTAATCCTTCTTTACTGCATCCCTCGCTCCCACACATTGACGAATTCACTCGGAAATTGCGTCGCTATGAAATACGAGTACTATGTGTTCTAAGACATTTCCTTCTAAATCGAGTAACGTTTCTATGGAAACGACAGGATTTCCTTTTGGGATACGACAATCACATTTCCGAACCACTAATCCTTCTTTACTGCATCCCTCACTCCCACACATTGACGAATTCACACGGAAATTCCGTCGCTATGAATTACTATGGGTTCTATGACTTCTCCTTCTAAATCAAGTAACGTTTCTATGGAGACGACAGGACTTTTGTTTGGGATACGACAATCTCATTTCCGATCCACTAATCCTTCTTTACTGCATCCCTCACTCCCAAACATTGACGAATTCACAGGGAAATTGCGTCGCTATGAAATACTATGTGATCTAAGACATTTCCTTCTAAATCGAGTAACGCTTCTATGGAAACGACAGGATTTTCTTTTGGGATACGACAATCTCATTTCCGATCCACTAACCCTTCTTTACTGCATCCCTCACTCCCAAACATTGACGAATTCACACGGAAATTGCGTCGCTATGAAATACGAGTACTATGTGTTCTAAGACATTACCTTCTAAATCGAGTAACGTTTCTATGGAAACGACAGGATTTTCTTTTGGGATACGACAATCACATTTCCGATCCACTAATCCTTCTTTACTGCATCCCTCACTCCCTAACATTGACGAATTCACACGGAAATTCCGTCGCTATGAAATACGGGTACTATGTGTTCTAAGACATTTCCTTCTAAATCGAGTAACGTTTCTATGGAAACGACAGGATTTTCTTTTGGGATACGACAATCACATTTCCGATCCACTAATCCTTCTTTACTGCATCGCTCACTCCCACACATTGACGAATTCACACGGAAATTCCGTCGCTATGAAGTACGAGTACTATGAGTTCTAAGACATTTCCATCTAAATCGAGTAACGTTTCTATGGAAACGACAGGATTTTCTTTTGGGATACGACAATCTCATTTCCGATCCACTAATCCTTCTTTACTGCATCCCTCACTCCCACACATTGACGAATTCACACGGAAATTCCGTCGCAATGAAATACGAGTACTATGTGTTCTAAGACATTTACTTCTAAATCGAGTAACGTTTCTATGGAAACGACAGGACTTTCTTTTGGGATACGACAATCACATTTCCGATCCACTAATCCTTCTTTACTGCATCCCTCACTCCCAAACATTGACGAATTCACACGGAAATTCCGTCGCTATGAAATACTATGTGTTCCAAGACATTTCCTTCCAAATCGAGTAACGTTTCTATGGAAACGACAGGATTTTCTTTTGGGATACGACAATCTCATTTCCGATCCACTAATCCTTCTTTACTGCATCCCTCACTCCCACACATTGACGAATTCACACGGAAATTGCGTCGCTATGAAATACTATGTGTTCTAAGACGTTTCCCTCTAAATCGAGTAACGTTTCTATGGAAACGAAAGGATTTTCTTTTGGGATACGACAATCACATTTCCGATCCACTAATCCTTCTTTACTGCATCCCTCACTCCCAAACATTGACGAATTCACACGGAAATTGCGTCGCTATGAAATACTATGTGTTCCAAGACATTTGCTTCTAAATCGAGTAACGTTTCTATGGAAACGACAGGATTTTCTTTTGGGATACGACAATCTCATTTCTGATCCAGTAATCCTTTTTTACTGCATCCCTCACTCCCACACATTGACGAATTCACACGGAAATTCCGTCGCTATGAAATACGAGTACTATGTGTTCTAAGACAGTTCCTTCTAAATCGAGTAACGCTTCTATGGAAACGACAGGATTTTCTTTTGGGATACGACAATCACATTTCCGATCCACTAATCCTTCTTTACTGCATCCCTCACTCCCAAACATTGACGAATTCACACGGAAATTGCGTCGCTATGAAATACTATGTGTTCTAAGACATTTCCTTCTAAATCGAGTAACGTTTCTATGGAAACGATAGGATTTTCTTTTGGGTTCGACAATCTCATTTCCGATCCACTAATCCTTCTTTACTGCATCCCTCACTCCCACACATTGACGGATTCACACGGAAATTACGTCGCTATGAAATACGAGTACTATGTGTTCTAAGACATTTCCTTCTAAATCGAGTAACGTTTCTATGGAAACGACAGGATTTTCTTTTGGGATACGACAATCACATTTCTGATCCACTAGTCCTTCTTTACTGTATCCCTCACTCCCACACATTGACGAATTCAAACGGAAATTCCGTCGCTATGAAATACGAGTACTATGAGTTCTAAGACATTTCCTTCTAAATCGAGTAACGTTTCTATGGAAACGACAGGATTTTCTTTTGGGATACGACAATCTCATTTCCGATCCACTAATCCTACTTTACTGCATCCCTCACTCCCACACATTGACGAATTCACACGGAAATTCCGTCGCTATGAAAAACGAGTACTATGTGTTCTAAGACATTTCCTTCTAAATCGAGTAACGTTCCTATGGAAACGACAGGATTTTCTTTTGGGATTCGACAATCACATTTCCGATCCACTAATCCTTCTTTACTGCATCCCTCACTCCCAAACATTGACGAATTCACACGGAAATTGCGTCCCTATGAAATAGTATGTATTCTAAGACATTTCCTTCTAAATCGAGTAACGTTTCTATGGAAACGACAGGATTTTCTTTTGGGATACGACAATCTCATTTCCGATCCACTAATCCTTCTTTACTGCATCCCTCGCTCCCACACATTGACGAATTCACTCGGAAATTGCGTCGCTATGAAATACGAGTACTATGTGTTCTAAGACATTTCCTTCTAAATCGAGTAACGTTTCTATGGAAACGACAGGATTTTCTTTTGGGATACGACAATCACATTTCCGATCCAGTAGTCCTTCTTTACTGTATCCTCCACTCCCACACATTGACGAATTCACACGGAAATTCCGTCGCTATGAAATACGAGTACTATGAGTATTAAGACATTTCCTTCTAAATCGAGTAACGTTTCTATGGAATCGACAGGATTTTCTTTTGGGATACGACAATCTCATTTCCGATCCACTAATCCTTCTTTACTGCATCCCTCACTCCCACGCATTGACGTATTCACACGGAAATTCCGTCGCTATGAAAAACGAGTACTATGTGTTCTAAGACATTTCCTTCTAAATTGAGTAACGTTCCAATGGAAACGACAGGATTTTTTTTTGGGATACGACAATCTCATTTCTGATCCACTAATCCTTCTTTACTTCATCCCTCACTCCCACACATTGACGAATTCACACGGAAATTGCGTCGCTATGAAATACTATGTGTTCTAAGACATTTCCTTCTAAATCGAGTAACGTTTCTATGGAAACGACAGGATTTTCTTTTGGGAGACAACAATCTCATTTCCGATCCACTAACCCTTCTTTACTGCATCCCTCACTCCCACACATTGACGAATTCACACGGAAATTGCGTCGCTATGAATTACGAGTACTATGTGTTCTAAGACATTTCCTTCTAAATCGAGTAACGTTTCTATCGAAACGACAGGATTTTCTTTTGGGATACGACAATCACATTTCCGATCCACTAATCCTTCTTTACTGCATCCCTCACTCCCAAACATTGAAGAATTCACACGGAAATTCCGTCGCTATGAAATAAGAGTACTACGTGTTCTAAGACATTTCCGTCTAAATCGAGTAACGTTTCTATGGAAACGACAGGATTTCCTTTTGGGATACGACAATCACATTTCCGAACCACTAATCCTTCTTTACTGCATCCCTCACTCCCACACATTGACGAATTCACACGGAAATTCCGTCGCTATGAATTACTATGGGTTCTATGACTTCTCCTTCTAAATCAAGTAACGTTTCTATGGAAACGACAGGACTTTTGTTTGGGATACGACAATCTCATTTCCGATCCACTAATCCTTCTTTACTGCATCCCTCACTCCCAAACATTGACGAATTCACAGGGAAATTGCGTCGCTATGAAATACTATGTGATCTAAGACATTTCCTTCTAAATCGAGTAACGTTTCTATGGAAACGACAGGATTTTCTTTTGGGATACGACAATCTCATTTCCGATCCACTAACCCTTCTTTACTGCATCCCTCACTCCCTAACATTGACGAATTCACACGGAAATTCCGTCGCTATGAAATACGGGTACTATGTGTTCTAAGACATTTCCATCTAAATCGAGTAACGTTTCTATGGAAACGACAGGATTTTCTTTTGGGATACGACAATCACATTTCCGATCCACTAATCCTTCTTTACTGCATCCCTCACTCCCTAACATTGACGAATTCACACGGAAATTCCGTCGCTATGAAATACGGGTACTATGTGTTCTAAGACATTTCCATCTAAATCGAGTAACGTTTCTATGGAAACGACAGGATTTTCTTTTGGGATACGACAATCACATTTCCGATCCTCTAAACCTTCTTTACTGCATACCTCACTCCCATACATTGACGAATTCACACGGAAATTCCGTCGCTATGAAATACGGGTACTATGTGTTCTAAGACATTTCCTTCTAAATCGAGTAACGTTTCTATGGAAACGACAGGATTTTCTTTTGGGATACGACAATCACATTTCCGATCCACTAATCCTTCTTTACTGCATCCCTCACTCCCACACATTGACGAATTCACACGGAAATTCCGTCGCTATGAAGTACGAGTACTATGAGTTCTAAGACATTTCCATCTAAATCGAGTAACGTTTCTATGGAAACGACAGGATTTTCTTTTGGGATACGACAATCTCATTTCCGATCCACTAATCCTTCTTTACTGCATCCCTCACTCCCACACATTGACGAATTCACACGGAAATTCCGTCGCAATGAAATACGAGTACTATGTGTTCTAAGACATTTACTTCTAAATCGAGTAACGTTTCTATGGAAACGACAGGACTTTCTTTTGGGATACGACAATCACATTTCCGATCGACTAATCCTTCTTTACTGCATCCCTCACTCCCAAACATTGACGAATTCACACGGAAATTCCGTCGCTATGAAATACTATGTGTTCCAAGACATTTCCTTCCAAATCGAGTAACGTTTCTATGGAAACGACAGGATTTTCTTTTGGGATACGACAATCTCATTTCCGATCCACTAATCCTTCTTTACTGCATCCCTCACTCCCACACATTGACGAATTCACACGGAAATTGCGTCGCTATGAAATACTATGTGTTCTAAGACGTTTCCTTCTAAATCGAGTAACGTTTCTATGGAAACGAAAGGATTTTCTTTTGGGATACGACAATCACATTTCCGATCCACTAATCCTGCTTTACTGCATCCCTCACTCCCAAACATTGACGAATTCACACGGAAATTGCGTCGCTATGAAATACTATGTGTTCCAAGACATTTCCTTCTAAATCGAGTAACGTTTCTATGGAAACGACAGGATTTTCTTTTGGGATACGACACTCTCATTTCTGATCCAGTAATCCTTTTTTACTGCATCCCTCACTCCCACACATTGACGAATTCACACGGAAATTCCGTCGCTATGAAATACGAGTACTATGTGTTCTAAGACAGTTCCTTCTAAATCGAGTAACGCTTCTATGGAAACGACAGGATTTTCTTTGGGATACGACAATCACATTTCCGATCCACTAATCCTCCTTTACTGCATCCCTCACTCCCAAACATTGACGAATTCACACGGAAATTGCGTCGCTATGAAATACTATGTGTTCTAAGACATTTCCTTCTAAATCGAGTAACGTTTGTATGGAAACGACAGGATTTTCTTTTGGGTTCGACAATCTCATTTCCGATCCACTAATCCTTCTTTACTGCATCCCTCACTCCCACACATTGACGAATTCACACGGAAATTACGTCGCTATGAAATACGGGTACTATGTGTTCTAAGACATTTCCTTCTAAATCGAGTAACGTTTCTATGGAAACGACAGGATTTTCTTTTGGGATACGACAATCACATTTCCGATCCACTAGTCCTTCTTTACTGTATCCCTCACTCCCACACATTGACGAATTCAAACGGAAATTCCGTCGCTATGAAATACGAGTACTATGAGTTCTAAGACATTTCCTTCTAAATCGAGTAACGTTTCTATGGAAACGACAGGATTTTCTTTTGGGATACGACAATCTCATTTCCGATCCACTAACCCTACTTTACTGCATCCCTCACTCCCACACATTGACGAATTCACACGGAAATTCCGTCGCTATGAAAAACGAGTACTATGTGTTCTAAGACATTTCCTTCTAAATCGAGTAACGTTCCTATGGAAACGACAGGATTTTTTTTGGGATTCGACAATCACATTTCCGATCCACTAATCCTTCTTTACTGCATCCCTCACTCCCAAACATTGACGAATTCAAATGGAAATTGCGTCGCTATGAAATACTATGTGTTCTAAGACATTTCCTTCCAAATCGAGTAACGTTTCTATGGAAACGACAGGATTTTCTTTTGGGATACGACAATCTCATTTCCGATCCACTAATCCTTCTTTACTGCATCCCTCACTCCCACACATTGACGATTTCACACGGAAATTGCGTCGCTATGAAATACCATGTGTTCTAAGACATTTCCTTTTAAATCGAGTAACGTTTCTATGGAAACGACAGGATTTTCTTTTGGGATACGACAATCTCATTTCCGATCCACTAATCCTTCTTTACTGCATCCCTCACCCCCACACATTGACGAATTCACACGGAAATTCCGTCGCTATGAAATTCGAGTACTATGTGTTCTAAGACAATTCCTTCTAAATCGAGTAACGTTTCTATGGAAACGACAGGATTTTCTTTTGGGATACGACAATCACATTTCCGATCCACTAATCCTCCTTTACTGCATCCCTCACTCCCAAACATTGACGAATTCACACGGAAATTGCGTCGCTATGAAATACGAGTACTATGTGTCCTAAGACATTTCCTTCTAAATCGAGTAACGTTTCTATGGAAACGACAGGATTTTCTTTTGGGATACGACAATCTCATTTCCGATCCACTAATCCTTCTTTACTGCATCCCTCACCCCCACACATTGACGAATTCACACGGAAATTCCGTCGCTATGAAATACGAGTACTATGTGTTCTAAGACAATTCCTTCTAAATCGAGTAACGTTTCTATGGAAACGACAGGATTTTCTTTTGGGATACGACAATCACATTTCCGATCCACTAATCCTTCTTTACTGCATCCCTCACTCCCAAACATTGACGAATTCACACGGAAATTGCGTCGCAATGAAATACTATGTGTTCTAAGATATTTCCTTCTAAATCGAGTAACGTTTCTATGGAAACGACAGGATTTTCTTTTGGGTTCGACAATCTCATTTCCGATCCACTAATCCTTCTTTACTGCATCCCTCACTCCCACACATTGACGAATTCACACGGAAATTACGTCGCTATGAAATACGAGTACTATGTGTTCTAAGACATTTCCTTCTAAATCGAGTAACGTTTCTATGGAAACGACAGGATTTTCTTTTGGGATACGACAATCACATTTCCGATCCACTAGTCCTTCTTTACTGTATCCCTCACTCCCACACATTGACGAATTCACACGGAAATTCCGTCGCTATGAAATACGAGTACTATGAGTTCTAAGACATTTCCTTCTAAATCGAGTAACGTTTCTATGGAAACGACAGGATTTTCTTTTGGGATACGACAATCTCATTTCCGATCCACAAATCCTACTTTACTGCATCCCTCACTCCCACACATTGACGAATTCACACGGAAATTCCGTCGCTATGAAAAACGAGTACTATGTGTTCTAAGACATTTCCTTCTAAATCGAGTAACGTTCCTATGGAAACGACAGGATTTTTTTTGGGATTCGACAATCACATTTCCGATCCACTAATCCTTCTTTACTGCATCCCTCATTCCCAAACAATGACGAATTCAAACGGAAATTGCGTCGCTATGAAATACTATGTGTTCTAAGACATTTCCTTCCAAATCGAGTAACGTTTCTATGGAAACGACAGGATTTTCTTTTGGGATACGACAATCTCATTTCCGATCCACTAATCCTTCTTTACTGCATCCCTCACTCCCACACATTGACGAAATAACACGGAAATTGCGTCGCCATGAAATACCATGTATTCTAAGACATTTCCTTCTAAATCGAGTAACGTTTCTATGGAAACAACAGGATTTTCTTTTCGGATACGACAATCACATTTCCGATCCACTAATCCTTCTTTACTGCATCCCTCACTCCCAAACATTGACGAATTCACACGGAAATTGCGTCGCTATGAAATACGAGTACTATGTGTCCTAAGACATTTCCTTCTAAATCGAGTAACGTTTCTATGGAAACGACAGGATTTTCTTTTGGGATACGACAATCTCATTTCCGATCCACTAATCCTTCTTTACTGCATGCCTCACCCCCACACATTGACGAATTCACACGGAAATTCCGTCGCTATGAAATACGAGTACTATGTGTTCTAAGACAATTCCTTCTAAATCGAGTAACGTTTCTATGGAAACGACAGGATTTTCTTTTGGGATACGACAATCACATTTCCGATCCACTATTCCTTCTTTACCGCATCCCTCACTCCCAAACATTGACGAATTCACACGGAAATTGCGTCGCAATGAAATACTATGTGTTCTAAGACATTTCCTTCTAAATCGAGTAACGTTTCTATGGAAACGACAGGATTTTCTTTTGGGATACGACAATCTCATTTCCGATCCACTAATCCTACTTTACTGCATCCCTCACTCCCACACATTGACGTATTCACATGGAAATTCCGTCGCTATGAAAAACGAGTACTATGTGTTCTAAGACATTTCCTTCTAAATCGAGTAACGTTCCTATGGAAACGACAGGATTTTCTTTTGGGATACGACAATCTCATTTCCGATCCACTAATCCTTCTTTACTGCATCCCTCACTCCCACACATTGACGAATTCACACGGAAATTGCGTCGCTATGAAATACTATGTGTTCTAAGACATTTCCTTCTAAATCGAGTAACGTTTCTATGGAAACGACAGGATTTTCTTTTGGGAGACGACAATCTCATTTCCGATCCACTAATCCTTCTTTACTGCATCCCTCACTCCCAAACACTGACGAATTCACACGGAAATTCCGTCGCTATGAAATAAGAGTACTATGTGTTCTAAGACATTTCCGTCAAAATCGAGTAACGTTTCTATGGAAACGACTGGATTTTTTTTTGGGATACGACAATCACATTTCCGAACCACTAATCCTTCTTTACTGCATCCCTCACTCCCACACATTGACAAATTCACACGGAAATTCCGTCGCTATGAAATACTATGGGTTCTATGACTTCTCGTTCTAAATCAAGTAAAGTTTCTATGGAAACGACAGGACTTTTGTTTGGGAAACAACAATCTCATTTCCGATCCACTAATCCTTCTTTACTGCATCCCTCACTCCCACACATTGACGAATTCACACGGAAATTCCGTCGCTATGAAAAACGAGTACAATGTGTTCTAAGACATTTCCTTCTAAATCGAGTAACGTTCCTATGGAAACGACAGGATTTTCTTTTGGGATTCGACAATCACATTTCCGATCAACTAATCCTTCTTTACTGCATCCCTCACTACCACACATTGACGAATTCACACGGAAATTGCGTCCCTATGAAATAATATGTATTCTAAGACATTTCCTTCTAAATCGAGTAACGTTTCTATGGAAACGACAGGATTTTCTTTTGGGATACGACAATCACATTTCAGATCCACTAATCCTTCTTTACTGCATCCCTCACTTCCACACATTGACGAATTCACACGGAAATTCCGTCGCTATGAAATACGAGTACTATGAGTTCTAAGACATTTCCATCTAAATCGAGTAACGTTTCTATGGAAACGACAGGATTTTCTTTTGGGATACGACAATCTCATTTCCGATCCACTAATCCTTCTTTACTGCATCCCTCTCTCCCACACATTGACGAATTCACACGGAAATTCCGTCGCAATGAAATACGAGTACTATGTGTTCTAAGACATTTACTTCTAAATCGAGTAACGTTTCTATGGAAACGACAGGACTTTCTTTTGGGATACGACAATCACATTTCCGATCCACTAATCCTTCTTTACTGCATCCCTCACTCCCAAACATTGTCGAATTCACACGGAAATTCCGTCGCTATGAAATACTATGTGTTCCAAGACATTTCCTTCCAAATCGAGTAACGTTTCTATGGAAACGACAGGATTTTCTTTTGGGATACGACAATCTCATTTCCGATCCACTAATCCTTCTTTACTGCATCCCTCACTCCCACACATTGACGAATTCACACGGAAATTGCGTCGCTATGAAATACTATGTGTTCTAAGACGTTTCCTTCTAAATCGAGTAACGTTTCTATGGAAACGAAAGGATTTTCTTTTGGGATACGACAATCACATTTCCGATCCACTAATCCTTCTTTACTGCATCCCTCGCTCCCAAACATTGACGAATTCACACGGAAATTGCGTCGCTATGAAATACTATGTGTTCCAAGACATTTCCTTCTAAATCGAGTAACGTTTCTATGGAAACGACAGGATTTTCTTTTGGGATACGACAATCTCATTTCTGATCCAGTAATCCTTTTTTACTGCATCCCTCACTCCCACACATTGACGAATTCACACGGAAATTCCGTCGCTATGAAATACGAGTACTATGTGTTCTAAGACAGTTCCTTCTAAATCGAGTAACGCTTCTATGGAAACGACAGGATTTTCTTTTTGGGATACGACAATCACATTTCCGATCCACTAATCCTCCTTTACTGCATCCCTCACTCCCAAACATTGACGAATTCACACGGAAATTGCGTCGCTATGAAATACTATGTGTTCTAAGACATTTCCTTCTAAATCGAGTAACGTTTCTATGGAAACGACAGGATTTTCTTTTGGGTTCGACAATCACAATTCCGATCCACTAATCCTTCTTTACTGCATCCCTTACTCCCACACATTGACGAATTCACACGGAAATTAGGTCGCTATGAAATACGAGTACTATGTGTTCTAAGACATTTCCTTCTAAATCGAGTAACGTTTCTATGGAAACGACAGGATTTTCTTTTGGGATACGACAATCACATTTCCGATCCACTAGCCCTTCTTTACTGTATCCCTCACTCCCACACATTGACGAATTCAAACGGAAATTCCGTCGCTATGAAATACGAGTACTATGAGTTCTAAGACATTTCCTACTAAATCGAGTAACGTTTCTATGGAAACGACAGGATTTTCTTTTGGGATACGACAATCTCATTTCCGATCCACTAATCCTACTTTACTGCATCCCTCACTCCCACACATTGACGAATTCACACGGAAATTCCGTCGCTATCAAAAACGAGTACTATGTGTTCTAAGACATTTCCTTCTAAATCGAGTAACGTTCCTATGGAACCGACAGGATTTTTTTTGGGATTCAACAATCACATTTCCGATCCACTAATCCTTCTTTACTGCATCCCTCACTCCCAAACATTGACGAATTCAAATGGAAATTGCGTCGCTATGAAATACTATGTGTTCTAAGTCATTTCCTTCCAAATCGAGTAACGTTTCTATGGAAACGACAGGATTTTCTTTTGGGATACGACAATCTCATTTCCGATCCACTAATCCTTCTTTACTGCATCCCTCACTCCCACACATTGACGAATTCACACGGAAATTGCGTCGCTATGAAATACCATGTGTTCTAAGACATTTCCTTCTAAATCGAGTAACGTTTCTATGGAAACGACAGGATTTACTTTTGGGATACGACAATCACATTTCCGAACCACTAATCCTTCTTTACTGCATCCCTCACTCCCAAACATTGACGAATTCACACGGAAATTGCGTCGCTATGAAATACGAGTACTATGTGTTCTAAGACATTTCCTTTTAAATCGAGTAACGTTTCTATGGAAACGACAGGATTTTCTTTTGGGATACGACAATCACATTTCCGATCCACTAGCCCTTCTTTACTGTATCCCTCACTCCCACACATTGACGAATTCAAACGGAAATTCCGTCGCTATGAAATACGAGTACTATGAGTTCTAAGACATTTCCTACTAAATCGAGTAACTTTTCTATGGAAACGACAGGATTTTCTTTTGGGATACGACAATCTCATTTCCGATCCACTAATCCTACTTTACTGCATCCCTCACTCCCACACATTGACGAATTCACACGGAAATTCCGTCGCTATCAAAAACGAGTACTATGTGTTCTAAGACATTTCCTTCTAAATCGAGTAACGTTCCTATGGAAACGACAGGATTTTTTTTGGGATTCAACAATCACATTTCCGATCCACTAATCCTTCTTTACTGCATCCCTCACTCCCAAACATTGACGAATTCAAATGGAAATTGCGTCGCTATGAAATACTATGTGTTCTAAGTCATTTCCTTCCAAATCGAGTAACGTTTCTATGGAAACGACAGGATTTTCTTTTGGGATACGACAATCTCATTTCCGATCCACTAATCCTTCTTTGCTGCATCCCTCAATCCCACACATTGACGAATTCACACGGAAATTGCGTCGCTATGAAATACCATGTGTTCTAAGACATTTCCTTCTAAATCGAGTAACGTTTCTATGGAAACGACAGGATTTTCTTTTGGGATACGACAATCACATTTCCGAACCACTAATCCTTCTTTACTGCATCCCTCACCCCCACACATTGACGAATTCACACGGAAATTCCGTCGCTATGAAATACGAGTACTATGTGTTCTAAGACAATTCCTTCTAAATCGAGTAACGTTTCTATGGAAACGACAGGATTTTCTTTTGGGATACGACAATCACATTTCCGATCCACTAATCCTTCTTTACTGCATCCCTCACTCCCAAACATTGACGAATTCACACGGAAATTGCGTCGCTATGAAATACGAGTACTATGTGTTCTAAGACATTTCCTTTTAAATCGAGTAACGTTTCTATGGAAACGACAGGATTTTCTTTTGGGATACGACAATCTCATTTCCGATCCACTAATCCTTCTTTACTGCATCCCTCACCCCCACACATTGACGAATTCACACGGAAATTCCGTCGCTATGAAATACGAGTACTATGTGTTCTAAGACAATTCCTTCTAAATCGAGTAACGTTTCTATGGAAACGACAGGATTTTCTTTTGGGATACGACAATCACATTTCCGATCCACTAATCCTTCTTTACTGCATCCCTCACTCCCAAACATTGACGAATTCACACGGAAATTGCGTCGCTATGAAATACGAGTACTATGTGTCCTAAGACATTTCCTTCTAAATCGAGTAACGTTTCTATGGAAACGACAGGATTTTCTTTTGGGATACGACAATCTCATTTCCGATCCACTAATCCTTCTTTACTGCATCCCTCACCCCCACACATTGACGAATTCACACGGAAATTCCGTCGCTATGAAATACGAGTACTATGTGTTCTATGACAATTCCTTCTAAATCGAGTAACGTTTCTATGGAAACGACAGGATTTTCTTTTGGGATACGACAATCACATTTCCGATCCACTAATCCTTCTTTACTGCATCCCTCACTCCCAAACATTGACGAATTCACACGGAAATTGCGTCGCAATGAAATACTATGTGTTCTAAGACATTTCCTTCTAAATCGAGTAACGTTTCTATGGAAACGACAGGATTTTCTTTTGGGTTCGACAATCTCATTTCCGATCCACTAATCCTTCTTTACTGCATCCCTCACTCCCACACATTGACGAATTCACACGGAAATTCCGTCGCTATGAAAAACGAGTACTATGTGTTCTAAGACATTTCCTTCTAAATCGAGTAACGTTCCTATGGAAACGACAGGATTTTTTTTGGGATTCGACAATCACATTTCCGATCCACTAATCCTTCTTTACTGCATCCCTCACTCCCAAACATTGACGAATTCAAACGGAAATTGCGTCGCTATGAAATACTATGTGTTCTAAGACATTTCCTTCCAAATCGAGTAACGTTTCTATGGAAACGACAGGATTTTCTTTTGGGATACGACAATCTCATTTCCGATCCACTAATCCTTCTTTACTGCATCCCTCACTCCCACACATTGACGAATTCACACGGAAATTGCGTCGCTATGAAATACCATGTGTTCTAAGACATTTCCTTCTAAATCGAGTAACGTTTCTATGGAAACGACAGGATTTTCTTTTGGGATACGACAATCACATTTCCGAACCACTAATCCTTCTTTACTGCATCCCTCACCCCCACACATTGACGAATTCACACGGAAATTCCGTCGCTATGAAATACGAGTACTATGTGTTCTAAGACAATTCCTTCTAAATCGAGTAACGTTTCTATGGAAACGACAGGATTTTCTTTTGGGATACGTCAATCACATTTCCGATCCACTAATCCTTCTTTACTGCATCCCTCACTCCCAAACATTGACGAATTCACACGGAAATTGCGTCGCAATGAAATATTATGTGTTCTAAGACATTTCCTTCTAAATCGAGTAACGTTTCTATGGAAACGACAGGATTTTCTTTTGGGATACGACAATCTCATTTCCGATCCACTAATCCTTCTCTACTGCATCCCTCACTCCCACACATTGACGTATTCACACGGAAATTCCGTCGCTATGAAAAACGAGTACTATGTGTTCTAAGACATTTCCTTCTAAATCGAGTAACGTTCCTATGGAAACGACAGGATTTTCTTTTGGGATACGACAATCTCATTTCCGATCCACTAATCCTTCTTTACTGCATCCCTCACTCCCACACATTGACGAATTCACACGCAAATTGCGTCGCTATGAAATACTATGTGTTCTAAGACATTTCCTTCTAAATCGAGTAACGTTTCTATGGAAACGACAGGATTTTCTTTTGGGAGACGACAATCTCATTTCCGATCCACAAATCCTTCTTTACTGCATCCCTCACTCCCAAACACTGACGAATTCACACGGAAATTCCGTCGCTATGAAATAAGAGTACTATGTGTTCTAAGACATTTCCGTCTAAATCGAGTAACGTTTCTATGGAAACGACTGGATTTTCTTTTGGGATACGACAATCACATTTCCGAACCACTAATCCTTCTTTACTGCATCCCTCACTCCCACACATTGACAAATTCACACGGAAATTCCGTCGCTATGAATTACTATGGGTTCTATGACTTCTCGTTCTAAATCAAGTAAAGTTTCTATGGAAACGACAGGACTTTTGTTTGGGAAACAACAATCTCATTTCCGATCCACTAATCCTTCTTTACTGCATCCCTCACTCCCACACATTGACGAATTCACACGGAAATTCCGTCGCTATGAAAAACGAGTACAATGTGTTCTAAGACATTTCCTTCTAAATCGAGTAACGTTCCTATGGAAACGACAGGATTTTCTTTTGGGATTCGACAATCACATTTCCGATCCACTAATCCTTCTTTACTGCATCCCTCACTACCACACATTGACGAATTCACACGGAAATTGCGTCGCTATGAAATACGAGTACTATGTGTTCTAAGACATTTCCTTCTAAATCGAGTAACGTTTCTATGGAAACGACAGGATTTTCTTTTGGGATACGACAATCACATTTCCGATCCACTAATTCCTCTTTACTGCATTCCTCACTCCCACACATTGACGAATTCACACGGAAATTGCGTCGCTATGAAATACGAGTACTATGTGTTCTAAGACATTTCCTTCTAAATCGAGTAACGTTCCTATGAAAACTACAGGATTTTCTTTTGGGATTCGACAATCACATTTCCGATCCACTAATCCTTCTTTACTGCATCCCTCACTCCCAAACATTGATGAATTCACACGGAAACTGCGTCGCTATGAAATACTATGTGTTCTAAGACATTTCCTTCTAAATCGAGTAACGTTCCTATGGAAACGACAGGATTTCCTTTTGGGATACGACAATCTCATTTCCGATCCACTAATCCTTCTTTACTGCATCCCTCACTCCCACACATTGACGAATTCACACGGAAATTGCGTCGCTATGAAATACGAGTACTATGTGTTCTAAGACATTTCCTTCTAAATCGAGTAACGTTTCTATGGAAACGACAGGATTTTCTTTTGGGATACGACAATCACATTTCCGATCCACTAGTCCTTCTTTACTGTATCCCTCACTCCCACACATTGACGAATTCACACGGAAATTCCGTCGCTATGAAATACGAGTACTATGAGTTCTAAGACATTTCCTTCTTAATCGAGTAACGTTTCTATGGAAACGACAGGATTTTCTTTTGGGATTCGACAATCTCATTTCCGATCCACTAATCCTTCTTTACTGCATCCCTCACTCCCACACATTGACGTATTCACACGGAAATTCCGTCGCTATGAAAAACGAGTACTATGTGTTCTAAGACATTTCCTTCTAAATCGAGTAACGTTCCTATGGAAACGACAGGATTTTCTTTTGGGATACGACAATCTCATTTCCGATCCACTAATCCTTCTTTACCTCATCCCTCACTCCCACACATTGACGAATTCACACGGAAATTGCGTCGCTATGAATTACGAGTACTATGTGTTCTAAGACATTTCCTTCCAAATCGAGTAACGTTTCTATCGAAACGACAGGATTTTCTTTTGGGATACGACAATCACATTTCCGATCCACTAAACCTTCTTTACTGCATCCCTCACTCCCACACATTGACGAATTCACACGGAAATTCCGTCGCTATGAAATACGAGTACTATGAGTTCTAAGACATTTCCATCTAAATCGAGTAACGTTTCTATGGAAACGACAGGATTTTCTTTTGGGATACGACAATCTCATTTCCGATCCACTAATCCTTCTTTACTGCATCCCTCACTCCCACACATTGACGAATTCACACGGAAATTCCGTCGCAATGAAATACGAGTACTATGTGTTCTAAGACATTTACTTCTAAATCGAGTAACGTTTCTATGGAAACGACAGGACTTTCTTTTGGGATACGACAATCACATTTCCGATCCACTAATCCTTCTTTACTGCATCCCTCACTCCCAAACATTGACGAATTCACACGGAAATTCCGTCGCTATGAAATACTATGTGTTCCAAGACATTTCCTTCCAAATCGAGGAACGTTTCTATGGAAACGACAGGATTTTTTTTGGGATTCGACAATCACATTTCCGATCCACTAATCCTTCTTTACTGCATCCCTCACTCCCAAACATTGACGAATTCAAACGGAAATTGCGTCGCTATAAAATACTATGTGTTCTAAGACATTTCCTTCCAAATCGAGTAACGTTTCTATGGAAACGACAGGATTTTCTTTTGGGATACGACAATCTCATTTCCGATCCACTAATCCTTCTTTACTGCATCCCTCACTCCCACACATTGACGAATTCACACGGAAATTGCGTCGCTATGAAATACCATGTGTTCTAAGACATTTCCTTCTAAATCGAGTAACGTTTCTATGGAAACGACAGGATTTTCTTTTGGGATACGACAATCACATTTCCGAACCACTAATCCTTCTTTACTGCATCCCTCACTCCCAAACATTGACGAATTCACACGGAAATTGCGTCGCTATGAACTACGAGTACTATGTGTTCTAAGACATTTCCTTTTAAATCGAGTAACGTTTCTATGGAAACGACAGGGTTTTCTTTTGGGATACGACAATCTCATTTCCGATCCACTAATCCTTCTTTACTGCATCCCTCACCCCCACACATTGACGAATTCACACGGAAATTCCGTCGCTATGAAATACGAGTACTATGTGTTCTAAGACAATTCCTTCTAAATCGAGTAACGTTTCTATGGAAACGACAGGATTTTCTTTTGGGATACGACAATCACATTTCCGATCCACTAATCCTTCTTTACTGCATCCCTCACTCCCAAACATTGACGAATTCACACGGAAATTGCGTCGCTATGAAATACGAGTACTATGTGTCCTAAGACATTTCCTTCTAAATCGAGTAACGTTTCTATGGAAACGACAGGATTTTCTTTTGGGATACGACAATCTCATTTCCGATCCACTAATCCTTCTTTACTGCATCCCTCACCCCCACACATTGACGAATTCACACGGAAATTCCGTCGCTATGAAATACGAGTACTATGTGTTCTAAGACAATTCCTTCTAAATCGAGTAACGTTTCTATGGAAACGACAGGATTTTCTTTTGGGATACGTCAATCACATTTCCGATCCACTAATCCTTCTTTACTGCATCCCTCACTCCCAAACATTGACGAATTCACACGGAAATTGCGTCGCAATGAAATATTATGTGTTCTAAGACATTTCCTTCTAAATCGAGTAACGTTTCTATGGAAACGACAGGATTTTCTTTTGGGATACGACAATCTCATTTCCGATCCACTAATCCTTCTTTACTGCATCCCTCACTCCCACACATTGACGTATTCACACGGAAATTCCGTCGCTATGAAAAACGAGTACTATGTGTTCTAAGACATTTCCTTCTAAATCGAGTAACGTTCCTATGGAAACGACAGGATTTTCTTTTGGGATACGACAATCTCATTTCCGATCCACTAATCCTTCTTTACTGCATCCCTCACTCCCACACATTGACGAATTCACACGCAAATTGCGTCGCTATGAAATACTATGTGTTCTAAGACATTTCCTTCTAAATCGAGTAACGTTCCTATGGAAACGACAGGATTTTCTTTTGGGAGACGACAATCTCATTTCCGATCCACTAATCCTTCTTTACTGCATCCCTCACTTCCAAACACTGACGAATTCACACGGAAATTCCGTCGCTATGAAATAAGAGTACTATGTGTTCTAAGACATTTCCGTCTAAATCGAGTAACGTTTCTATGGAAACGACTGGATTTTCTTTTGGGATACGACAATCACATTTCCGAACCACTAATCCTTCTTTACTGCATCCCTCACTCCCACACATTGACAAATTCACACGGAAATTCCGTCGCTATGAATTACTATGGGTTCTATGACTTCTCGTTCTCAATCAAGTAAAGTTTCTATGGAAACGACAGGACTTTTGTTTGGGAAACAACAATCTCATTTCCGATCCACTAATCCTTCTTTACTGCATCCCTCACTCCCACACATTGACGAATTCACACGGAAATTGCGTCGCTATGAAATACGAGTACTATGTGTCCTAAGACATTTTCTTCTAAATCGAGTAACGTTTCTATGGAAACGACAGGATTTTCTTTTGGGATACGACAATCTCATTTCCGATCCACTAATCCTTCTTTACTGCATCCCTCACCCCCACACATTGACGAATTCACACGGAAATTCCGTCGCTATGAAATACGAGTACTATGTGTTCTAAGACAATTCCTTCTAAATCGAGTAACGTTTCTATGGAAACGACAGGATTTTCTTTTGGGATACGTCAATCACATTTCCGATCCACTAATCCTTCTTTACTGCATCCCTCACTCCCAAACATTGACGAATTCACACGGAAATTGCGTCGCAATGAAATATTATGTGTTCTAAGACATTTCCTTCTAAATCGAGTAACGTTTCTATGGAAACGACAGGATTTTCTTTTGGGATACGACAATCTCATTTCCGATCCACTAATCCTTCTTTACTGCATCCCTCACTCCCACACATTGACGTATTCACACGGAAATTCCGTCGCTATGAAAAACGAGTACTATGTGTTCTAAGACATTTCCTTCTAAATCGAGTAACGTTCCTATGGAAACGACAGGATTTTCTTTTGGGATACGACAATCTCATTTCCGATCCACTAATCCTTCTTTACTGCATCCCTCACTCCCACACATTGACGAATTCACACGGAAATTCCGTCGCAATGAAATACGAGTACTATGTGTTCTAAGACATTTACTTCTAAATCGAGTAACGTTTCTATGGAAACGACAGGACTTTCTTTTGGGATACGACAATCACATTTCCGATCCACTAATCCTTCTTTACTGCATCCCTCACTCCCAAACATTGACGAATTCACACGGAAATTCCGTCGCTATGAAATACTATGTGTTCCAAGACATTTCCTTCCAAATCGAGGAACGTTTCTATGGAAACGACAGGATTTTTTTTGGGATTCGACAATCACATTTCCGATCCACTAATCCTTCTTTACTGCATCCCTCACTCCCAAACATTGACGAATTCAAACGGAAATTGCGTCGCTATAAAATACTATGTGTTCTAAGACATTTCCTTCCAAATCGAGTAACGTTTCTATGGAAACGACAGGATTTTCTTTTGGGATACGACAATCTCATTTCCGATCCACTAATCCTTCTTTACTGCATCCCTCACTCCCACACATTGACGAATTCACACGGAAATTGCGTCGCTATGAAATACCATGTGTTCTAAGACATTTCCTTCTAAATCGAGTAACGTTTCTATGGAAACGACAGGATTTTCTTTTGGGATACGACAATCACATTTCCGAACCACTAATCCTTCTTTACTGCATCCCTCACTCCCAAACATTGACGAATTCACACGGAAATTGCGTCGCTATGAACTACGAGTACTATGTGTTCTAAGACATTTCCTTTTAAATCGAGTAACGTTTCTATGGAAACGACAGGGTTTTCTTTTGGGATACGACAATCTCATTTCCGATCCACTAATCCTTCTTTACTGCATCCCTCACCCCCACACATTGACGAATTCACACGGAAATTCCGTCGCTATGAAATACGAGTACTATGTGTTCTAAGACAATTCCTTCTAAATCGAGTAACGTTTCTATGGAAACGACAGGATTTTCTTTTGGGATACGACAATCACATTTCCGATCCACTAATCCTTCTTTACTGCATCCCTCACTCCCAAACATTGACGAATTCACACGGAAATTGCGTCGCTATGAAATACGAGTACTATGTGTCCTAAGACATTTCCTTCTAAATCGAGTAACGTTTCTATGGAAACGACAGGATTTTCTTTTGGGATACGACAATCTCATTTCCGATCCACTAATCCTTCTTTACTGCATCCCTCACCCCCACACATTGACGAATTCACACGGAAATTCCGTCGCTATGAAATACGAGTACTATGTGTTCTAAGACAATTCCTTCTAAATCGAGTAACGTTTCTATGGAAACGACAGGATTTTCTTTTGGGATACGTCAATCACATTTCCGATCCACTAATCCTTCTTTACTGCATCCCTCACTCCCAAACATTGACGAATTCACACGGAAATTGCGTCGCAATGAAATATTATGTGTTCTAAGACATTTCCTTCTAAATCGAGTAACGTTTCTATGGAAACGACAGGATTTTCTTTTGGGATACGACAATCTCATTTCCGATCCACTAATCCTTCTTTACTGCATCCCTCACTCCCACACATTGACGTATTCACACGGAAATTCCGTCGCTATGAAAAACGAGTACTATGTGTTCTAAGACATTTCCTTCTAAATCGAGTAACGTTCCTATGGAAACGACAGGATTTTCTTTTGGGATACGACAATCTCATTTCCGATCCACTAATCCTTCTTTACTGCATCCCTCACTCCCACACATTGACGAATTCACACGCAAATTACGTCGCTATGAAATACTATGTGTTCTAAGACATTTCCTTCTAAATCGAGTAACGTTCCTATGGAAACGACCGGATTTTCTTTTGGGAGACGACAATCTCATTTCCGATCCACTAATCCTTCTTTACTGCATCCCTCACTTCCAAACACTGACGAATTCACACGGAAATTCCGTCGCTATGAAATAAGAGTACTATGTGTTCTAAGACATTTCCGTCTAAATCGAGTAACGTTTCTATGGAAACGACTGGATTTTCTTTTGGGATACGACAATCACATTTCCGAACCACTAATCCTTCTTTACTGCATCCCTCACTCCCACACATTGACAAATTCACACGGAAATTCCGTCGCTATGAATTACTATGGGTTCTATGACTTCTCGTTCTCAATCAAGTAAAGTTTCTATGGAAACGACAGGACTTTTGTTTGGGAAACAACAATCTCATTTCCGATCCACTAATCCTTCTTTACTGCATCCCTCACTCCCACACATTGACGAATTCACACGGAAATTGCGTCGCTATGAAATACGAGTACTATGTGTCCTAAGACATTTTCTTCTAAATCGAGTAACGTTTCTATGGAAACGACAGGATTTTCTTTTGGGATACGACAATCTCATTTCCGATCCACTAATCCTTCTTTACTGCATCCCTCACCCCCACACATTGACGAATTCACACGGAAATTCCGTCGCTATGAAATACGAGTACTATGTGTTCTAAGACAATTCCTTCTAAATCGAGTAACGTTTCTATGGAAACGACAGGATTTTCTTTTGGGATACGTCAATCACATTTCCGATCCACTAATCCTTCTTTACTGCATCCCTCACTCCCAAACATTGACGAATTCACACGGAAATTGCGTCGCAATGAAATATTATGTGTTCTAAGACATTTCCTTCTAAATCGAGTAACGTTTCTATGGAAACGACAGGATTTTCTTTTGGGATACGACAATCTCATTTCCGATCCACTAATCCTTCTTTACTGCATCCCTCACTCCCACACATTGACGTATTCACACGGAAATTCCGTCGCTATGAAAAACGAGTACTATGTGTTCTAAGACATTTCCTTCTAAATCGAGTAACGTTCCTATGGAAACGACAGGATTTTCTTTTGGGATACGACAATCTCATTTCCGATCCACTAATCCTTCTTTACTGCATCCCTCACTCCCACACATTGACGAATTCACACGCAAATTGCGTCGCTATGAAATACTATGTGTTCTAAGACATTTCCTTCTAAATCGAGTAACGTTTCTATGGAAACGACAGGATTTTCATTTGGGAGACGACAATCTCATTTCCGATCCACTAATCCTTCTTTACTGCATCCCTCACTCCCAAACACTGACGAATTCACACGGAAATTCCGTCGCTATGAAATAAGAGTACTATGTGTTCTAAGACATTTCCGTCTAAATCGAGTAACGTTTCTATGGAAACGACTGGATTTTCTTTTGGGATACGACAATCACATTTCCGAACCACTAATCCTTCTTTACTGCATCCCTCACTCCCACACATTGACAAATTCACACGGAAATTCCGTCGCTATGAATTACTATGGGTTCTATGACTTCTCGTTCTCAATCAAGTAAAGTTTCTATGGAAACGACAGGACTTTTGTTTGGGAAACAACAATCTCATTTCCGATCCACTAATCCTTCTTTACTGCATCCCTCACTCCCACACATTGACGAATTCACACGGAAATTCCGTCGCTATGAAAAACGAGTACAATGTGTTCTAAGACATTTCCTTCTAAATCGAGTAACGTTCCTATGGAAACGACAGGATTTTCTTTTGGGATTCGACAATCACATTTCCGATCCACTAATCCTTCTTTACTGCATCCCTCACTACCACACATTGACGAATTCACACGGAAATTGCGTCGCTATGAAATACGAGTACTATGTGTTCTAAGACATTTCCTTCTAAATCGAGTAACGTTTCTATGGAAACGACAGGATTTTCTTTTGGGATACGACAATCACATTTCCGATCCACTAATTCCTCTTTACTGCATTCCTCACTCCCACACATTGACGAATTCACACGGAAATTGCGTCGCTATGAAATACGAGTACTATGTGTTCTAAGACATTTCCTTCTAAATCGAGTAACGTTCCCATGAAAACTACAGGATTTTCTTTTGGGATTCGACAATCACATTTCCGATCCACTAATCCTTCTTTACTGCATCCCTCACTCCCAAACATTGATGAATTCACACGGAAACTGCGTCGCTATGAAATACTATGTGTTCTAAGACATTTCCTTCTAAATCGAGTAACGTTCCTATGGAAACGACAGGATTTTCTTTTGGGATACGACAATCTCATTTCCGATCCACTAATCCTTCTTTACTGCATCCCTCACTCCCACACATTGACGAATTCACACGGAAATTGCGTCGCTATGAAATACGAGTACTATGTGTTCTAAGACATTTCCTTCTAAATCGAGTAACGTTTCTATGGAAACGACAGGATTTTCATTTGGGATACGACAATCACATTTCCGATCCACTAGTCCTTCTTTACTGTATCCCTCACTCCCACACATTGACGAATTCACACGGAAATTCCGTCGCTATGAAATACGAGTACTATGAGTTCTAAGACATTTCCTTCTTAATCGAGTAACGTTTCTATGGAAACGACAGGATTTTCTTTTGGGATTCGACAATCTCATTTCCGATCCACTAATCTTTCTTTACTGCATCCCTCACTCCCACACATTGACGTATTCACACGGAAATTCCGTCGCTATGAAAAACGAGTACTATGTGTTCTAAGACATTTCCTTCTAAATCGAGTAACGTTCCTATGGAAACGACAGGATTTTCTTTTGGGATACGACAATCTCATTTCCGATCCACTAATCCTTCTTTACCTCATCCCTCACTCCCACACATTGACGAATTCACACGGAAATTGCGTCGCTATGAATTACGAGTACTATGTGTTCTAAGACATTTCCTTCCAAATCGAGTAACGTTTCTATCGAAACGACAGGATTTTCTTTTGGGATACGACAATCACATTTCCGATCCACTAAACCTTCTTTACTGCATCCCTCACTCCCACACATTGACGAATTCACACGGAAATTCCGTCGCTATGAAATACGAGTACTATGAGTTCTAAGACATTTCCATCTAAATCGAGTAACGTTTCTATGGAAACGACAGGATTTTCTTTTGGGATACGACAATCTCATTTCCGATCCACTAATCCTTCTTTACTGCATCCCTCACTCCCACACATTGACGAATTCACACGGAAATTCCGTCGCAATGAAATACGAGTACTATGTGTTCTAAGACATTTACTTCTAAATCGAGTAACGTTTCTATGGAAACGACAGGACTTTCTTTTGGGATACGACAATCACATTTCCGATCCACTAATCCTTCTTTACTGCATCCCTCACTCCCAAACATTGACGAATTCACACGGAAATTCCGTCGCTATGAAATACTATGTGTTCCAAGACATTTCCTTCCAAATCGAGTAACGTTTCTATGGAAACGACAGGATTTTCTTTTGGGATACGACAATTTCATTTCCGATCCACTAATCCTTCTTTACTGCATCCCTCACTCCCACACATTGACGAATTCACACGGAAATTCCGTCGCTGTGAAATAAGAGTACTATGTGTTCTATGACATTTCCGTCTAAATCGAGTAACGTTTCTATGGAAACGACAGGATTTTCTTTTGGGATACGACAATCACATTTCCGAACCACTAATCCTTCTTTACTGCATCCCTCACTCCCACACATTGACGAATTCACACGGAAATTCCGTCGCTATGAATTACTATGGGTTCTATGACTTCTCCTTCTAAATCAAGTAACGTTTCTATGGAAACGACAGGACTTTTGTTTGGCATACGACAATCTCATTTCCGATCCACTAATCCTTCTTTACTGCATCCCTCACTCCCAAACATTGACGAATTCACACGGAAATTGCGTCGCTATGAAATACTATGTGTTCTAAGACATTTCCTTCTAAATCGAGTAACGTTTCTATGGAAACGACAGGATTTTCTTTTTGGGATACGACAATCACATTTCCGATCCACTAATCCTCCTTTACTGCATCCCTCACTCCCAAACATTGACGAATTCACACGGAAATTGCGTCGCTATGAAATACTATGTGTTCTAAGACATTTCCTTCTAAATCGAGTAACGTTTCTATGGAAACGACAGGATTTTCTTTTGGGTTCGACAATCTCAATTCCGATCCACTAATCCTTCTTTACTGCATCCCTCACTCCCACACATTGACGAATTCACACGGAAATTACGTCGCTATGAAATACGAGTACTATGTGTTCTAAGACATTTCCTTCTAAATCGAGTAACGTTTCTATGGAAACGACAGGATTTTCTTTTGGGATACGACAATCACATTTCCGATCCACTAGCCCTTCTTTACTGTATCCCTCACTCCCACACATTGACGAATTCAAACGGAAATTCCGTCGCTATGAAATACGAGTACTATGAGTTCTAAGACATTTCCTACTAAATCGAGTAACGTTTCTATGGAAACGACAGGATTTTCTTTTGGGATACGACAATCTCATTTCCGATCCACTAATCCTACTTTACTGCATCCCTCACTCCGACACATTGACGAATTCACACGGAAATTCCGTCGCTATCAAAAACGAGTACTATGTGTTCTAAGACATTTCCTTCTAAATCGAGTAACGTTCCAATGGAAACGACAGGATTTTTTTTGGGATTCAACAATCACATTTCCGATCCACTAATCCTTCTTTACTGCATCCCTCACTCCCAAACATTGACGAATTCAAATGGAAATTGCGTCGCTATGAAATACTATGTGTTCTAAGTCATTTCCTTCCAAATCGAGTAACGTTTCTATGGAAACGACAGGATTTTCTTTTGGGATACGACAATCTCATTTCCGATCCACTAATCCTTCTTTACTGCATCCCTCACTCCCACACATTGACGAATTCACACGGAAATTGCGTCGCTATGAAATACCATGTGTTCTAAGACATTTCCTTCTAAATCGAGTAACGTTTCTATGGAAACGACAGGATTTTCTTTTGGGATACGACAATCACATTTCCGAACCACTAATCCTTCTTTACTGCATCCCTCACTCCCAAACATTGACGAATTCACACGGAAATTGCGTCGCTATGAAATACGAGTACTATGTGTTCTAAGACATTTCCTTTTAAATCGAGTAACGTTTCTATGGAAACGACAGGATTTTCTTTTGGGATACGACAATCTCATTTCCGATCCACTAATCCTTCTTTACTGCATCCCTCACCCCCACACATTGACGAATTCACACGGAAATTCCGTCGCTATGAAATACGAGTACTATGTGTTCTAAGACAATTCCTTCTAAATCGAGTAACGTTTCTATGGAAACGACAGGATTTTCTTTTGGGATACGACAATCACATTTCCGATCCACTAATCCTTCTTTACTGCATCCCTCACTCCCAAACATTGACGAATTCACACGGAAATTGCGTCGCTATGAAATACGAGTACTATGTGTCCTAAGACATTTCCTTCTAAATCGAGTAACGTTTCTATGGAAACGACAGGATTTTCTTTTGGGATACGACAATCTCATTTCCGATCCACTAATCCTTCTTTACTGCATCCCTCACCCCCACACATTGACGAATTCACACGGAAATTCCGTCGCTATGAAATACGAGTACTATGTGTTCTATGACAATTCCTTCTAAATCGAGTAACGTTTCTATGGAAACGACAGGATTTTCTTTTGGGATACGACAATCACATTTCCGATCCACTAATCCTTCTTTACTGCATCCCTCACTCCCAAACATTGACGAATTCACACGGAAATTGCGTCGCAATGAAATACTATGTGTTCTAAGACATTTCCTTCTAAATCGAGTAACGTTTCTATAGAAACGACAGGATTTTCATTTGGGATACGACAATCTCATTTCCGATCCACTAATCCTACTTTACTGCATCCCTCACTCCCACACATTGACGAATTCACACGGAAATTCCGTCGCTATGAAAAACGAGTACTATGTGTTCTAAGACATTTCCTTCTAAATCGAGTAACGTTCCTATGGAAACGACAGGATTTTTTTTGGGATTCGACAATCACATTTCCGTTCCACTAATCCTTCTTTACTGCATCCCTCACTCCCAAACATTGACGAATTCAAACGGAAATTGCGTCGCTATGAAATACTATGTGTTCTAAGACATTTCCTTCCAAATCGAGTAACGTTTCTATGGAAACGACAGGATTTTCTTTTGGGATACGACAATCTCATTTCCGATCCACTAATCCTTCTTTACTGCATCCCTCACTCCCACACATTGACGAATTCACACGGAAATTGCGTCGCTATGAAATACCATGTGTTCTAAGACATTTCCTTCTAAATCGAGTAACGTTTCTATGGAAACGACAGGATTTTCTTTTGGGATGCGACAATCACATTTCCGAACCACTAATCCTTCTTTACTGCATCCCTCACTCCCAAACATTGACGAATTCACACGGAAATTGCGTCGCTATGAACTACGAGTACTATGTGTTCTAAGACATTTCCTTTTAAATCGAGTAACGTTTCTATGGAAACGACAGGGTTTTCTTTTGGGATACGACAATCTCATTTCCGATCCACTAATCCTTCTTTACTGCATCCCTCACCCCCACACATTGACGAATTCACACGGAAATTCCGTCGCTATGAAATACGAGTACTATGTGTTCTAAGACAATTCCTTCTAAAGCGAGTAACGTTTCTATGGAAACGACAGGATTTTCTTTTGGGATACGACAATCACATTTCCGATCCACTAATCCTTCTTTACTGCATCCCTCACTCCCAAACATTGACGAATTCACACGGAAATTGCGTCGCTATGAAATACGAGTACTATGTGTCCTAAGACATTTCCTTCTAAATCGAGTAACGTTTCTATGGAAACGACAGGATTTTCTTTTGGGATACGACAATCTCATTTCCGATCCACTAATCCTTCTTTACTGCATCCCTCACCCCCACACATTGACGAATTCACACGGAAATTCCGTCGCTATGAAATACGAGTACTATGTGTTCTAAGACAATTCCTTCTAAATCGAGTAACGTTTCTATGGAAACGACAGGATTTTCTTTTGGGATACGTCAATCACATTTCCGATCCACTAATCCTTCTTTACTGCATCCCTCACTCCCAAACATTGACGAATTCACACGGAAATTGCGTCGCAATGAAATATTATGTGTTCTAAGACATTTCCTTCTAAATCGAGTAACGTTTCTATGGAAACGACAGGATTTTCTTTTGGGATACGACAATCTCATTTCCGATCCACTAATCCTTCTTTACTGCATCCCTCACTCCCACACATTGACGTATTCACACGGAAATTCCGTCGCTATGAAAAACGAGTACTATGTGTTCTAAGACATTTCCTTCTAAATCGAGTAACGTTCCTATGGAAACGACAGGATTTTCTTTTGGGATACGACAATCTCATTTCCGATCCACTAATCCTTCTTTACTGCATCCCTCACTCCCACACATTGACGAATTCACACGCAAATTGCGTCGCTATGAAATACTATGTGTTCTAAGACATTTCCTTCTAAATCGAGTAACGTTTCTATGGAAACGACAGGATTTTCTTTTGGGAGACGACAATCTCATTTCCGATCCACTAATCCTTCTTTACTGCATCCCTCACTCCCAAACACTGACGAATTCACACGGAAATTCCGTCGCTATGAAATAAGAGTACTATGTGTTCTAAGACATTTCCGTCTAAATCGAGTAACGTTTCTATGGAAACGACTGGATTTTCTTTTGGGATACGACAATCACATTTCCGAACCACTAATCCTTCTTTACTGCATCCCTCACTCCCACACATTGACAAATTCACACGGAAATTCCGTCGCTATGAATTACTATGGGTTCTATGACTTCTCGTTCTAAATCAAGTAAAGTTTCTATGGAAACGACAGGACTTTTGTTTGGGAAACAACAATCTCATTTCCGATCCACTAATCCTTCTTTACTGCATCCCTCACTCCCACACATTGACGAATTCACACGGAAATTCCGTCGCTATGAAAAACGAGTACAATGTGTTCTAAGACATTTCCTTCTAAATCGAGTAACGTTCCTATGGAAACGACAGGATTTTCTTTTGGGATTCGACAATCACATTTCCGATCCACTAATCCTTCTTTACTGCATCCCTCACTACCACACATTGACGAATTCACACGGAAATTGCGTCGCTATGAAATACGAGTACTATGTGTTCTAAGACATTTCCTTCTAAATCGAGTAACGTTTCTATGGAAACGACAGGATTTTCTTTTGGGATACGACAATCACATTTCCGATCCACTAATTCCTCTTTACTGCATTCCTCACTCCCACACATTGACGAATTCACACGGAAATTGCGTCGCTATGAAATACGAGTACTATGTGTTCTAAGACATTTCCTTCTAAATTGAGTAACGTTCCTATGAAAACTACAGGATTTTCTTTTCTGATTCGACAATCACATTTCCGATCCACTAATCCTTCTTTACTGCATCCCTCACTCCCAAACATTGATGAATTCACACGGAAACTGCGTCGCTATGAAATACTATGTGTTCTAAGACATTTCCTTCTAAATCGAGTAACGTTCCTATGGAAACGACAGGATTTTCTTTTGGGATACGACAATCTCATTTCCGATCCACTAATCCTTCTTTACTGCATCCCTCACTCCCACACATTGACGAATTCACACGGAAATTCCGTCGCTATGAAATACGAGTACTATGAGTTCTAAGACATTTCCTTCTTAATCGAGTAACGTTTCTATGGAAACGACAGGATTTTCTTTTGGGATACGACAATCTCATTTCCGATCCACTAATTCTTCTTTACCTCATCCCTCACTCCCACACATTGACGAATTCACACGGAAATTGCGTCGCTATGAATTACGAATACTATGTGTTCTAAGACATTTCCTTCCAAATCGAGTAACGTTTCTATCGAAACGACAGGATTTTCTTTTGGGATACGACAATCACATTTCCGATCCACTAAACCTTCTTTACTGCATCCCTCACTCCCACACATTGACGAATTCACACGGAAATTCCGTCGCTATGAAATACGAGTTCCATGAGTTCTAAGACATTTCCATCTAAATCGAGTAACGTTTCTATGGAAAAGACAGGATTTTCTTTTGGGATACGACAATCTCATTTCCGATCCACTAATCCTTCTTTACTGCATCCCTCACTCCCACACATTGACGAATTCACACGGAAATTCCGTCGCAATGAAATACGAGTACTATGTGTTCTAAGACATTTACTTCTAAATCGAGTAACGTTTCTATGGAAACGACAGGACTTTCTTTTGGGATACGACAATCACATTTCCGATCCACTAATCCTTCTTTACTGCATCCCTCACTCCCAAACATTGACGAATTCACACGGAAATTCCGTCGCTATGAAATACTATGTGTTCCAAGACATTTCCTTCCAAATCGAGTAACGTTTCTATGGAAACGACAGGATTTTCTTTTGGGATACGACAATCTCATTTCCGATCCACTAATCCTTCTTTACTGCATCCCTCACTCCCACACATTGACGAATTCACACGGAAATTCCGTCGCTGTGAAATAAGAGTACTATGTGTTCTATGACATTTCCGTCTAAATCGAGTAACGTTTCTATGGAAACGACAGGATTTTCTTTTGGGATACGACAATCTCATTTCCGATCCACTAATCCTTCTTTACCTCATCCCTCACTCCCACACATTGACGAATTCACACGGAAATTGCGTCGCTATAAATTACGAGTACTATGTGTTCTAAGACATTTCCTTCCAAATCGAGTAACGTTTCTATCGAAACGACAGGATTTTCTTTTGGGATACGACAATCACATTTCCGATCCACTAAACCTTCTTTACTGCATCCCTCACTCCCACACATTGACGAATTCACACGGAAATTCCGTCGCTATGAAAAACGAGTACTATGTGTTCTAAGACATTTCCTTCTAAATCGAGTAACGTTCCTATGGAAACGACAGGATTTTCTTTTGGGATACGACAATCTCATTTCCGATCCACTAATCCTTCTTTACCTCATCCCTCACTCCCACACATTGACGAATTCACACGGAAATTGCGTCGCTATGAATTACGAGTACTATGTGTTCTAAGACATTTCCTTCCAAATCGAGTAACGTTTCTATCGAAACGACAGGATTTTCTTTTGGGATACGACAATCACATTTCCGATCCACTAAACCTTCTTTACTGCATCCCTCACTCCCACACATTGACGAATTCACACGGAAATTCCGTCGCTATGAAATACGAGTACTATGAGTTCTAAGACATTTCCATCTAAATCGAGTAACGTTTCTATGGAAACGACAGGATTTTCTTTTGGGATACGACAATCTCATTTCCGATCCACTAATCCTTCTTTACTGCATCCCTCACTCCCACACATTGACGAATTCACACGGAAATTCCGTCGCAATGAAATACGAGTACTATGTGTTCTAAGACATTTACTTCTAAATCGAGTAACGTTTCTATGGAAACGACAGGACTTTCTTTTGGGATACGACAATCACATTTCCGATCCACTAATCCTTCTTTACTGCATCCCTCACTCCCAAACATTGACGAATTCACACGGAAATTCCGTCGCTATGAAATACTATGTGTTCCAAGACATTTCCTTCCAAATCGAGTAACGTTTCTATGGAAACGACAGGATTTTCTTTTGGGATACGACAATCTCATTTCCGATCCACTAATCCTTCTTTACTGCATCCCTCACTCCCACACATTGACGAATTCACACGGAAATTCCGTCGCTGTGAAATAAGAGTACTATGTGTTCTATGACATTTCCGTCTAAATCGAGTAACGTTTCTATGGAAACGACAGGATTTTCTTTTGGGATACGACAATCACATTTCCGAACCACTAATCCTTCTTTACTGCATCCCTCACTCCCACACATTGACGAATTCGCACGGAAATTCCGTCGCTATGAATTACTATGGGTTCTATGACTTCTCCTTCTAAATCAAGTAACGTTTCTATGGAAACGACAGGACTTTTGTTTGGCATACGACAATCTCATTTCCGATCCACTAATCCTTCTTTACTGCATCCCTCACTCCCAAACATTGACGAATTCACACGGAAATTGCGTCGCTATGAAATACTATGTGTTCTAAGACATTTCCTTCTAAATCGAGTAACGTTTCTATGGAAACGACAGGATTTTTCTTTGGGATACGACAATCTCATTTCCGATCCACTAACCCTTCTTTACTGCATCCCTCACTCCCAAACATTGACGAATTCACACGGAAATTGCGTCGCTATGAAATACGAGTACTATGTGTTCTAAGACATTACCTTCTAAATCGAGTAACGTTTCTATGGAAACGACAGGATTTTCTTTTGGGATACGACAATCACATTTCCGATCCACTAATCCTTCTTTACTGCATCCCTCACTCCCAAACATTGACGAATTCACACGGAAATTCCGTCGCTATGAAATACGGGTACTATGTGTTCTAAGACATTTCCTTCTAAATCGAGTAACGTTTCTATGGAAACGACAGGATTTTCTTTTGGGATACGACAATCACATTTCCGATCCACTAATTCCTCTTTACTGCATTCCTCACTCCCACACATTGACGAATTCACACGGAAATTGCGTCGCTATGAAATACGAGTACTATGTGTTCTAAGACATTTCCTTCTAAATCGAGTAACGTTCCTATGAGAACGACAGGATTTTCTTTTGGGATTCGACAATCACATTTCCGATCCACTAATCCTTCTTTACTGCATCCCTCACTCCCAAACATTGATGAATTCACACGGAAACTGCGTCGCTATGAAATACTATGTGTTCTAAGACATTTCCTTCTAAATCGAGTAACGTTTCTATGGAAACGACAGGATTTTCTTTTGGGATACGACAATCTCATTTCCGATCCACTAATCCTTCTTTACTGCATCCCTCACTCCCACACATTGACGAATTCACACGGAAATTGCGTCGCTATGAAATACGAGTACTAGGTGTTCTAAGACATTTCCTTCTAAATCGAGTAACGTTTCTATGGACGCGACAGGATTTTCTTTTGGGATACGACAATCACATTTCCGATCCACTAGTCCTTCTTTACTGTATCCCTCACTCCCACACATTGACGAATTCACACGGAAATTCCGTCGCTATGAAATAAGAGTACTATGTGTTGTATGACATTTCCGTCTAAATCGAGTAACGTTTCTATGGAAACGACAGGATTTTCTTTTGGGATACGACAATTACATTTCCGAACCACTAATCCTACTTTACTGCATCCCTCACTCCCACACATTGACGAATTCACACGGAAATTGCGTCGCTATGAAATACGAGTACTATGTGTTCTAAGACATTTCCTTCTAAATCGAGTAACGTTCCTATGGAAACGACAGGATTTTTTTTGGGATTCGACAATCATATTTCCGATCCACTAATCCTTCTTCACTGCATCCCTCACTCCCAAACATTAACGAATTCAAACGGAAATTGCGTCGCTATGAAATACTATGTGTTCTAAGACATTTCCTTCCAAATCGAGTAACGTTTCTATGGAAACGACAGGATTTTCTTTTGGGATACGACAATCTCATTTCCGATCCACTAATCCTTCTTTACTGCATCCCTCACTCCCACACATTGACGAATTCACACGGAAATTGCGTCGCTATGAAATACCATGTGTTCTAATACATTTCCTTCTAAATCGAGTAACGTTTCTATGGAAACGACAGGATTTTCTTTTGGGATACGACAATCACATTTCCGAACCACTAATCCTTCTTTACTGCATCCCTCACTCCCAAACATTGACGAATTCACACGGAAATTGCGTCGCTATGAACTACGAGTACTATGTGTTCTAAGACATTTCCTTTTAAATCGAGTAACGTTTCTATGGAAACGACAGGATTTTCTTTTGGGATACGACAATCTCATTTCCGATCCACTAATCCTTCTTTACTGCATCCCTCACCCCCACACATTGACGAATTCACACGGAAATTCCGTCGCTATGAAATACGAGTACTATGTGTTCTAAGACAATTCCTTCTAAATCGAGAAACGTTTCTATGGAAACGACAGGATTTTCTTTTGGGATACGACAATCACATTTCCGATCCACTAATCCTTCTTTACTGCATCCCTCACTCCCAAACATTGACGAATTCACACGGAAATTGCGTCGCTATGAAATACGAGTACTATGTGTCCTAAGACATTTCCTTCTAATTCGAGTAACGTTTCTATGGAAACGACAGGATTTTCTTTTGGGATACGACAATCTCATTTCCGATCCACTAATCCTTCTTTACTGCATCCCTCACCCCCACACATTGACGAATTAACACGGAAATTCCGTCGCTATGAAATACGAGTACTATGTGTTCTAAGACAATTCCTTCTAAATCGAGTAACGTTTCTATGGAAACGACAGGATTTTCTTTTGGGATACGACAATCACATTTCCGATCCACTAATCCTTCGTTACTGCATCCCTCACTCCCAAACATTGACGAATTCACACGGAAATTGCGTCGCAATGAAATATTATGTGTTCTAAGACATTTCCTTCTAAATCGAATAACGTTTCTATGGAAACGACAGGATTTTTCTTTTGGGAGACGACAATCTCATTTCCGATCCACTAATCCTTCTTTACTGCATCCCTCACTCCCAAACACTGACGAATTCACACGGAATTTCCGTCGCTATGAAATAAGAGTACTATGTGTTCTAAGACATTTCCGTCTAAATCGAGTAACGTTCCTATGGAAATGACTGGATTTTCCTTTGGGATACGACAATCACATTTCCGAACCACTAATCCTTCTTTACTGCATCTCTCACTCCCACACATTGGCAAATTCACACGGAAATTCCGTCGCTATGAATTACTATGGGTTCTATGACTTCTCGTTCTAAATCAAGTAAAGTTTCTATGGAAACGACAGGACTTTTGTTTGGGAAACAACAATCTCATTTCCGATCCACTAATCCTCCTTTACTGCATCCCTCACTCCCACACATTGACGAATTCACACGGAAATTCCGTCGCTATGAAAAACGAGTACAATGTGTTCTAAGACATTTCCTTCTAAATCGAGTAACGTTCCTATGGAAACGACAGGATTTTCTTTTGGGATTCGACAATCACATTTCCGATCCACTAATCCTTCTTTACTGCATCCCTCACTACCACACATTGACGAATTCACACGGAAATTGCGTCCCTATGAAATAATATGTATTCTAAGACATTTCCTTCTAATTCGAGTAACGTTTCTATGGAAACGACAGGATTTTCTTTTGGGATACGACAATCTCATTTCCGATCCACTAATCCTTCTTTACTGCATCCCTCGCTCCCACACATTGACGAATTCACACGGAAATTGCGTCGCTAGGAAATACGAGTACTATGTGTTCTAAGACATTTCCTTCTAAATCGAGTAACGTTTCTATGGAAACGACAGGATTTTCTTTTGGGATACGACAATCACATTTCCGATCCACTAATTCCTCTTTACTGCATTCCTCACTCCCACACATTGACGAATTCACACGGAAATTGCGTCGCTATGAAATACGAGTACTATGTGTTCTAAGACATTTCCTTCTAAATCGAGTAACGTTCCTATGAAAACGACAGGATTTTCTTTTGGGATTCGACAATCACATTTCCGATCCACTAATCCTTCTCTACTGCATCCCTCACTCCCAAACATTGATGAATTCACACGGAAACTGCGTCGCTATGAAATACTATGTGTTCTTAGACATTTCCTTCTAAATCGAGTAACGTTCCTATGGAAACGACAGGATTTTCTTTTGGGATACGACAATCTCATTTCTTATCCACTAATCCTTCTTTACTGCATCCCTCACTCCCACACATTGACGAATTCACACGGAAATTGCGTCGCTATGAAATACGAGTACTATGTGTTCTAAGACATTTCCTTCTAAATCGAGTAACGTTTCTATGGAAACGACAGGATTTTCTTTTGGGATACGACAATCACATTTCCGATCCACTAGTCCTTCTTTACTGTATCCCTCACTCCCACACATTGACGAATTCACACGGAAATTCCGTCGCTATGAAATACGAGTACTATGAGTTCTAAGACATTTCCTTCTTAATCGAGTAACGTTTCTATGGAAACGACAGGATTTTCTTTTGGGATTCGACAATCTCATTTCCGATCCACTAATCCTTCTTTACTGCATCCCTCACTCCCACACATTGACGTATTCACACGGAAATTCCGTCGCTATGAAAAACGAGTACTATGTGTTCTAAGACATTTCCTTCTAAATCGAGTAACGTTCCTATGGAAACGACAGGATTTTCTTTTGGGATACGACAATCTCATTTCCGATCCACTAATCCTTCTTTACCTCATCCCTCACTCCCTCACATTGACGAATTCACACGGAAATTGCGTCGCTATGAATTACGAGTACTATGTGTTCTAAGACATTTCCTTCTAAATCGAGTAACGTTTCTATCGAAACGACAGGATTTTCTTTTGGGATACGACAATCACATTTCCGATCCACTAAACCTTCTTTACTGCATCCCTCACTCCCACACATTGACGAATTCACACGGAAATTCCGTCGCTATGAAATACGAGTACTATGAGTTCTAAGACATTTCCATCTAAATCGAGTAACGTTTCTATGGAAACGACAGGATTTTCTTTTGGGATACGACAATCTCATTTCCGATCCACTAATCCTTCTTTACTGCATCCCTCACTCCCACACATTGACGAATTCACACGGAAATTCCGTCGCAATGAAATACGAGTACTATGTGTTCTAAGACATTTACTTCTAAATCGAGTAACGTTTCTATGGAAACGACAGGACTTTCTTTTGGGATACGACAATCACATTTCCGATCCACTAATCCTTCTTTACTGCATCCCTCACTCCCAAACATTGACGAATTCACACGGAAATTCCGTCGCTATGAAATACTATGTGTTCCAAGAAATTTCCTTCCAAATCGAGTAACGATTCTATGGAAACGACAGGATTTTCTTTTGGGATACGACAATCTCATTTCCGATCCACTAATCCTTCTTTACTGCATCCCTCACTCCCACACATTGACGAATTCACACGGAAATTCCGTCGCTATGAAATAAGAGTACTATGTGTTCTATGACATTTCCGTCTAAATCGAGTAACGTTTCTATGGAAACGACAGGATTTTCTTTTGGGATACGACAATCACATTTCCGAACCACTAATCCTTCTTTACTGCATCCCTCACTCCCACACATTGACGAATTCACACGGAAATTCCGTCGCTATGAATTACTATGGGTTCTATGACTTCTCCTTCTAAATCATGTAACGTTTCTATGGAAACGACAGGACTTTCGTTTGGGATACGACAATCTCATTTCCGATCCACTAATCCTTCTTTACTGCATCCCTCACTCCCAAACATTGACGAATTCACACGGAAATTGCGTCGCTATGAAATACTATGTGTTCTAAGACATTTCCTTCTAAATCGAGTAACGTTTCTATGGAAACGACAGGATTTTTCTTTGGGATACGACAATCTCATTTCCGATCCACTAACCCTTCTTTACTGCATCCCTCACTCCCAAACATTGACGAATTCACACGGAAATTGCGTCGCTATGAAATACGAGTACTATGTGTTCTAAGACATTACCTTCTAAATCGAGTAACGTTTCTATGGAAACGACAGGATTTTCTTTTGGGATACGACAATCACATTTCCGATCCACTAATCCTTCTTTACTGCATCCCTCACTCCCAAACATTGACGAATTCACACGGAAATTCCGTCGCTATGAAATACGGGTACTATGTGTTCTAAGACATTTCCTTCTAAATCGAGTAACGTTTCTATGGAAACGACAGGATTTTCTTTTGGGATACGACAATCACATTTCCGATCCACTAATTCCTCTTTACTGCATTCCTCACTCCCACACATTGACGAATTCACACGGAAATTGCGTCGCTATGAAATACGAGTACTATGTGTTCTAAGACATTTCCTTCTAAATCGAGTAACGTTCCTATGAGAGCGACAGGATTTTCTTTTGGGATACGACAATCACATTTCCGATCCACTAGTCCTTCTTTACTGTATCCCTCACTCCCACACATTGACGAATTCACACGGAAATTCCGTCGCTATGAAATAAGATTACTATGTGTTCTATGACATTTCCGTCTAAATCGAGTAACGTTTCTATGGAAACGACAGGATTTTCTTTTGGGATACGACAATCACATTTCCGATCCACTAATCCTTCTTCACTGCATCCCTCACTCCCAAACATTGACGAATTCACACGGAAATTCCGTCGCTATGAAATACGGGTACTATGTGTTCTAAGACATTTCCTTCTAAATCGAGTAACGTTTCTATGGAAACGACAGGATTTTCTTTTGGGATACGACAATCACATTTCCGATCCACTAATTCCTCTTTACTGCATTCCTCACTCCCAAACATTGATGAATTCACACGGAAACTGCGTCGCTATGAAGTACTATGTGTTCTAAGACATTTCCTTCTAAATCGAGTAACGTTTCTATGGAAACGACAGGATTTTCTTTTGGGATACGACAATCTCATTTCCGATCCACTAATCCTTCTTTACTGCATCCCTCACTCCCACACATTGACGAATTCACACGGAAATTGCGTCGCTATGAAATACGAGTACTATGTGTTCTAAGACATTTCCTTCTAAATCGAGTAACGTTTCTATGGAAACGACAGGATTTTCTTTTGGGATACGACAATCACATTTCCGATCCACTAGTCCTTCTTTACTGTATCCCACACTCCCACACATTGACGAATTCACACGGAAATTCCGTCGCTATGAAATACGAGTACTATGAGTTCTATGACATTTCCTTCTTAATCGAGTAACATTTCTATGGAAACGACAGGATTTTCTTTTGGGATACGACAATCTCATTTCCGATCCACTAATCCTTCTTTACTGCATCCCTCACTCCCACACATTGACGTATTCACACGGAAATTCCGTCGCTATGAAAAACGAGTACTATGTGTTCTAAGACATTTCCTTCTAAATCGAGTAACGTTCCTATGGAAACGACAGGATTTTCTTTTGGGATACGACAATCTCATTTCCGATCAACTAATCCTTCTTTACCTCATCCCTCACTCCCACACATTGACGAATTCACACGGAAATTGCGTCGCTATGAATTACGAGTACTATGTGTTCTAAGACATTTCCTTCTAAATCGAGTAACGTTTCTATCGAAACGACAGGATTTTCTTTTGGGATACGACAATCACATTTCCGATCCACTAAACCTTCTTTACTGCATCCCTCACTCCCACACATTGACGAATTCACACGGAAATTCCGTCGCTATGAAATACGAGTACTATGAGTTCTAAGACATTTCCATCTAAATCGAGTAACGTTTCTATGGAAACGACAGGATTTTCTTTTGGGATACGACAATCTCATTTCCAATCCACTAATCCTTCTTTACTGCATCCCTCACTCCCACACATTGACGAATTCACACGGAAATTCCGTCGCAATGAAATACGAGTACTATGTGTTCTAAGACATTTACTTCTAAATCGAGTAACGTTTCTATGGAAACGACAGGACTTTCTTTTGGGATACGACAATCACATTTCCGATCCACTAATCCTTCTTTACTGCATCCCTCACTCCCAAACATTGACGAATTCACACGGAAATTCCGTCGCTATGAAATACTATGTGTTCCAAGACATTTCCTTCCAAATCGAGTAACGTTTCTATGGAAACGACAGGATTTTCTTTTGGGATACGACAAACTCATTTCCGATCCACTAATCCTTCTTTACTGCATCCCTCACTCCCACACATTGACGAATCCACACGGAAATTCCGTCGCTATGAAATAAGAGTACTATGTGTTCTATGACATTTCCGTCTAAATCGAGTAACGTTTCTATGGAAACGACAGGATTTTCTTTTGGGATACGACAATCACATTTCCGAACCACTAATCCTTCTTTACTGCATCCCTCACTCCCACACATTGACGAAATCACACGGAAATTCCGTCGCTATGAATTACTATGGGTTCTATGACTTCTCCTTCTAAGTCAAGAAACGGTTCTATGGAAACGACAGGACTTTTGTTTGGGATACGACAATCTCATTTCCGATCCACTAATCCTTCTTTACTGCATCCCTCACTCCCAAACATTGACGAATTCACACGGAAATTGCGTCGCTATGAAATATTATGTGTTCTAAGACATTTCCTTCTAAATCGAGTAACGTTTCTATGGAAACGACAGGATTTTTCTTTGGGATACGACAATCTCATTTCCGATCCACTAACCCTTCTTTACTGCATCCCTCACTCCCAAACATTGACGAAATCACACGGAAATTGCGTCGCTATGAAATACGAGTACTATGTGTTCTAAGACATTACCTTCTAAATCGAGTAACGTTTCTATGGAAACGACAGGATTTTCTTTTGGGATACGACAATCACATTTCCGATCCACTAATCCTTCTTTACTGCATCCCTCACTCCCACACATTGACGAATTCACACGGAAATTCCGTCGCAATGAAATACGAGTACTATGTGTTCTAAGACATTTACTTCTAAATCGAGTAACGTTTCTATGGAAACGACAGGATTTTCTTTTGGGATACGACAATCACATTTCCGATCCACTAATCCTTCTTTACTGCATCCCTCACTCCCAAACATTGACGAATTCACACGGAAATTCCGTCGCTATGAAATACTATGTGTTCCAAGACATTTCCTTCCAAATCGAGTAACGTTTCTATGGAAACGACAGGATTTTCTTTTGGGATACGACAATCTCATTTCCGATCCATTAATCCTTCTTTACTGCATCCCTCACTTCCACACATTGACGAATTCACACGGAAATTGCGTCGCTATGAAATACTATGTGTTCTAAGACATTTCCTTCTAAATCGAGTAACGTTTCTATAGAAACACCAGGATTTTCTTTTGGGATACGACAATCACATTTCCGATCCACTAATCCTTCTTTACTGCATCCCTCACTCCCAAACATTGACGAATTCACACGGAAATTGCGTCGCTATGAAATACTATGTGTTCCAAGACATTTCCTTCTAAATCGAGTAACGTTTCTATGGAAACGACAGGATTTTCTTTTGGGATACGACAATCTCATTTCCGATCCAGTAATCCTTTTTTACTGCATCCCTCACTCCCACACATTGACGAATTCATACGGAAATTCCGTCGCTATGAAATACGAGTACTATGTGTTCTAAGACAATTCCTTCTAAATCGAGTAACGCTTCTATGGAAACGACAGGATTTTCTTTTGGGATACGACAATCACATTTCCGATCCACTAATCCTTCTTTACTGCATCCCTCACTCCCAAACATTGACGAATTCACACGGAAATTGCGTCGCTATGAAATACTGTGTGTTCTAAGACATTTCCTTCTAAATCGAGTAACGTTTCTATGGAAACGACAGGATTTTCTTTTGGGATACGACAATCTCATTTCCGATCCACTAATCCTTCTGTACTGCATCCCTCACTCCCACACATTGACGAATTCACACGGAAATTGCGTCGCTATGAAATACGAGTACTATGTGTTCTAAGCCATTTCCTTCTTAATCGAGTAACGTTTCTATGGAAACGACAGGATTTTCTTTTGGGATACGACAATCTCATTTCCGATCCACTAATCCTTCTTTACTGCATCCCTCACTCCCACACATTGACGAATTCACACGGAAATTCCGTCGCTATGAAAAACGAGTACTATGTGTTCTAAAACATTTCCTTCTAAATCGAGTAACGTTCCTATGGAAACGACAGGATTTTCTTTTGGGATTCGACAATCACATTTCCGATCCACTAATTCTTCTTTACTGCATCCCTCACTCCCAAACATTGACGAATTCAAACGGAAATTGCGTCGCTATGAAATACTATGTGTTCTAAGACATTTCCTTCCAAATCGAGTAACGTTTCTATGGAAACGACAGGATTTTCGTTTGGGATACGACAATCTCATTTCCGATCCACTAATCCTTCTTTACTGCATCCCTCACTCCCAAACATTGACGAATTCACACGGAAATTGCGTCGCTATGAAATACTATGTGTTCTAAGACATTTCCTTCTAAATCGAGTAACGTTTCTATGGAAACGACAGGATTTTTCTTTGGGATACGACAATCTCATTTCCGATCCACTAACCCTTCTTTACTGTATCCCTCACTCCCACACATTGACGAATTCACACGGAAATTCCGTCGCTATGAAATACGAGTACTATGAGTTCTAAGACATTTCCTTCTAAATCGAGTAACGTTTCTATGGAAACGACAGGATTTTCTTTTGGGATACGACAATCTCATTTCCGATCCACTAATCCTTCTTTACTGCATCCCTCACCCCCACACATTGACGAATTAACACGGAAATTCCGTCGCTATGAAATACGAGTACTATGTGTTCTAAGACAATTCCTTCTAAATCGAGTAACGTTTCTATGGAAACGACAGGATTTTCTTTTGGGATACGACAATCACATTTCCGATCCACTAATCCTTCTTTACTGCATCCCTCACTCCCAAACATTGACGAATTCACACGGAAATTGCGTCGCAATGAAATATTATGTGTTCTAAGACATTTCCTTCTAAATCGAGTAACGTTTCTATGGAAACGACAGGATTTTCTTTTGGGAGACGACAATCTCATTTCCGATCCACTAATCCTTCTTTACTGCATCCCTCACTCCCAAACACTGACGAATTCACACGGAATTTCCGTCGCTATGAAATAAGAGTACTATGTGTTCTAAGACATTTCCGTCTAAATCGAGTAACGTTCCTATGGAAATGACTGGATTTTCCTTTGGGATACGACAATCACATTTCCGAACCACTAATCCTTCTTTACTGCATCCCTCACTCCCACACATTGGCAAATTCACACGGAAATTTCGTCGCTATGAATTACTATGGGTTCTATGACTTCTCGTTCTAAATCAAGTAAAGTTTCTATGGAAACGACAGGACTTTTGTTTGGGAAACAACAATCTCATTTCAGATCCACTAATCCTTCTTTACTGCATCCCTCACTCCCACACATTGACGAATTCACACGGAAATTCCGTCGCTATGAAAAACGAGTACAATGTGTTCTAAGACATTTCCTTCTAAATCGAGTAACGTTCCTATGGAAACGACAGGATTTTCTTTTGGGATTCGACAATCACATTTCCGATCCACTAATCCTTCTTTACTGCATCCCTCACTACCACACATTGACGAATTCACACGGAAATTGCGTCCCTATGAAATAATATGTATTCTAAGACATTTCCTTCTAATTCGAGTAACGTTTCTATGGAAACGACAGGATTTTCTTTTGGGATACGACAATCTCATTTCCGATCCACTAATCCTTCTTTACTGCATCCCTCGCTCCCACACATTGACGAATTCACACGGAAATTGCGTCGCTATGAAATACGAGTACTATGTGTTCTAAGACATTTCCTTCTAAATCGAGTAACGTTTCTATGGAAACGACAGGATTTTCTTTTGGGATACGACAATCACATTTCCGATCCACTAATTCCTCTTTACTGCATTCCTCACTCCCACACATTGACGAATTCACACGGAAATTGCGTCGCTATGAAATACGAGTACTATGTGTTCTAAGACATTTCCTTCTAAATCGAGTAACGTTCCTATGAAAACGACAGGATTTTCTTTTGGGATACGACAATCACATTTCCGATCCACTAATCCTTCTTTACTGCATCCCTCACTCCCAAACATTGACGAATTCACACGGAAATTCCGTCGCTATGAAATACTATGTGTTCCAAGACATTTCCTTCCAAATCGAGTAACGTTTCTATGGAAACGACAGGATTTTCTTTTGGGATACGACAAACTCATTTCCGATCCACTAATCCTTCTTTACTGCATCCCTCACTCCCACACATTGACGAATCCACACGGAAATTCCGTCGCTATGAAATAAGAGTACTATGTGTTCTATGACATTTCCGTCTAAATCGAGTAACGTTTCTATGGAAACGACAGGATTTTCTTTTGGGATACGACAATCACATTTCCGAACCACTAATCCTTCTTTACTGCATCCCTCACTCCCACACATTGACGAAATCACACGGAAATTCCGTCGCTATGAATTACTATGGGTTCTATGACTTCTCCTTCTAAATCAAGTAACGGTTCTATGGAAACGACAGGACTTTTGTTTGGGATACGACAATCTCATTTCCGATCCACTAATCCTTCTTTACTGCATCCCTCACTCCCAAACATTGACGAATTCACTCGGAAATTGCGTCGCTATGAAATATTATGTGTTCTAAGACATTTCCTTCTAAATCGAGTAACGTTTCTATGGAAACGACAGGATTTTTCTTTGGGATACGACAATCTCATTTCCGATCCACTAACCCTTCTTTACTGCATCCCTCACTCCCAAACATTGACGAATTCACACGGAAATTGCGTCGCTATGAAATACGAGTACTATGTGTTCTAAGACATTACCTTCTAAATCGAGTAACGTTTCTATGGAAACGACAGGATTTTCTTTTGGGATACGACAATCACATTTCCGATCCACTAATCCTTCTTTACTGCATCCCTCACTCCCAAACATTGACGAATTCACACGGAAATTCCGTCGCTATGAAATACGGGTACTATGTGTTGTAAGACATTTCCTTCTAAATCGAGTAACGTTTCTATGGAAACGACAGGATTTTCTTTTGGGATACGACAATCACATTTCCGATCCACTAATCCTTCTTTACTGCATCCCTCACTCCCACACATTGACGAATTCACACGGAAATTCCGTCGCAATGAAATACGAGTACTATGTGTTCTAAGACATTTACTTCTAAATCGAGTAACGTTTCTATGGAAACGACAGGATTTTCTTTTGGGATACGACAATCACATTTCCGATCCACTAATCCTTCTTTACTGCATCCCTCACTCCCAAACATTGACGAATTCACACGGAAATTCCGTCGCTATGAAATACTATGTGTTCCAAGACATTTCCTTCCAAATCGAGTAACGTTTCTATGGAAACGACAGGATTTTCTTTTGGGATACGACAATCTCATTTCCGATCCATTAATCCTTCTTTACTGCATCCCTCACTCCCACACATTGACGAATTCACACGGAAATTGCGTCGCTATGAAATACTATGTGTTCTAAGACATTTCCTTCTAAATCGAGTAACGTTTCTATAGAAACACCAGGATTTTCTTTTGGGATACGACAATCACATTTCCGATCCACTAATCCTTCTTTACTGCATCCCTCACTCCCAAACATTGACGAATTCACACGGAAATTGCGTCGCTATGAAATACTATGTGTTCCAAGACATTTCCTTCTAAATCGAGTAACGTTTCTATGGAAACGACAGGATTTTCTTTTGGGATACGACAATCTCATTTCCGATCCAGTAATCCTTTTTTACTGCATCCCTCACTCCCACACATTGACGAATTCATACGGAAATTCCGTCGCTATGAAATACGAGTACTATGTGTTCTAAGACAATTCCTTCTAAATCGAGTAACGCTTCTATGGAAACGACAGGATTTTCTTTTGGGATACGACAATCACATTTCCGATCCACTAATCCTTCTTTACTGCATCCCTCACTCCCAAACATTGACGAATTCACACGGAAATTGCGTCGCTATGAAATACTGTGTGTTCTAAGACATTTCCTTCTAAATCGAGTAACGTTTCTATGGAAACGACAGGATTTTCTTTTGGGATACGACAATCTCATTTCCGATCCACTAATCCTTCTTTACTGCATCCCTCACTCCCACACATTGACGAATTCACACGAAATTGCGTCGCTATGAAATACGAGTACTATGTGTTCTAAGCCATTTCCTTCTTAATCGAGTAACGTTTCTATGGAAACGACAGGATTTTCTTTTGGGATACGACAATCACATTTCCGATCCACTAGTCCTTCTTTACTGTATCCCTCACTCCCACACATTGACGAATTCACACGGAAATTCCGTCGCTATGAAATACGAGTACTATGAGTTCTAAGACATTTCCTTCTAAATCGAGTAACGTTTCTATGGAAACGACAGGATTTTCTTTTGGGATACGACAATCTCATTTCCGATCCACTAATCCTTCTTTACTGCATCCCTCACTCCCACACATTGACGAATTCACACGGAAATTCCGTCGCTATGAAAAACGAGTACTATGTGTTCTAAAACATTTCCTTCTAAATCGAGTAACGTTCCTATGGAAACGACAGGATTTTCTTTTGGGATTCGACAATCACATTTCCGATCCACTAATTCTTCTTTACTGCATCCCTCACTCCCAAACATTGACGAATTCAAACGGAAATTGCGTCGCTATGAAATACTATGTGTTCTAAGACATTTCCTTCCAAATCGAGTAACGTTTCTATGGAAACGACAGGATTTTCGTTTGGAATACGACAATCTCATTTCCGATCCACTAATCCTTCTTTACTGCATCCCTCACTCCCAAACATTGACGAATTCACACGGAAATTGCGTCGCTATGAAATACTATGTGTTCTAAGACATTTCCTTCTAAATCGAGTAACGTTTCTATGGAAACGACAGGTTTTTCTTTTGGGATACGACAATCACATTTCCGATCCACTAATTCCTCTTTACTGCATTCCTCACTCCCACACATTGACGAATTCACACGGAAATTGCGTCGCTATGAAATACGAGTACTATGTGTTCTAAGACATTTCCTTCTAAATCGAGTAACGTACCTATGAGAACGACAGGATTTTCTTTTGGGATTCGACAATCACATTTCCGATCCACTAATCCTTCTTTACTGCATCCCTCACTCCCAAACATTGATGAATTCACACGGAAACTGCGTCGCTATGAAATACTATGTGTTCTAAGACATTTCCTTCTAAATCGAGTAACGTTTCTATGGAAACGACAGGATTTTCTTTTGGGATACGACAATCTCATTTCCGATCCACTAATCCTTCTTTACTGCATCCCTCACTCCCACACATTGACGAATTCACACGGATATTGCGTCGCTATGAAATACGAGTACTATGTGTTCTAAGACATTTCCTTCTAAATCGAGTAACGTTTCTATGGAAACGACAGGATTTTCTTTTGGGATACGACAATCACATTTCCGAACCACTAATCCTTCTTTACTGCATCCCTCACTCCCACACATTGACGAATTCACACGGAAATTCCGTCGCTATGAATTACTATGGGTTCTATGACTTCTCCTTCTAAATCAAGTAACGTTTCTATGGAAACGACAGGACTTTTGTTTGGGATACGACAATCTCATTTCCGATCCACTAATCCTTCTTTACTGCATCCCTCACTCCCAAACATTGACGAATTCACACGGAAATTGCGTCGCTATGAAATACTATGTGTTCTAAGACATTTCCTTCTAAATCGAGTAACGTTTCTATGGAAACGACAGGATTTTCTTTTGGGATACGACAATCACATTTCCGATCCACTAATTCCTCTTTACTGCATTCCTCACTCCCACACATTGACGAATTCACACGGAAATTGCGTCGCTATGAAATACGAGTACTATGTGTGCTAAGACATTTCCTTCTAAATCGAGTAACGTTCCTATGAGAACGACAGGATTTTCTTTTGGGATACGACAATCACATTTCCGATCCACTAGTCCTTCTTTACTGTATCCCTCACTCCCACACATTGACGAATTCACACGGAAATTCCGTCGCTATGAAATAAGAGTACTATGTGTTCTATGACATTTCCGTCTAAATCGAGTAACGTTTCTATGGAAACGACAGGATTTTCTTTTGGGATACGACAATCACATTTCCGAACCACTAATCCTTCTTCACTGCATCCCTCACTCCCAAACATTGACGAATTCACACGGAAATTCCGTCGCTATGAAATACGGGTACTATGTGTTCTAAGACATTTCCTTCTAAATCGAGTAACGTTTCTATGGAAACGACAGGATTTTCTTTTTGGATACGACAATCACATTTCCGATCCACTAATTCCTCTTTACTGCATTCCTCACTCCCAAACATTGATGAATTCACACGGAAACTGCGTCGCTATGAAATACTATGTGTTCTAAGACATTTCCTTCTAAATCGAGTAACGTTTCTATGGAAACGACAGGATTTTCTTTTGGGATACGACAATCTCATTTCCGATCCACTAATCCTTCTTTACTGCATCCCTCACTCCCACACATTGACGAATTCACACGGAAATTGCGTCGCTATGAAATACGAGTACTATGTGTTCTAAGACATTTCCTTCTAAATCGAGTAACGTTTCTATGGAAACGACAGGATTTTCTTTTGGGATACGACAATCACATTTCCGATCCACTAGTCCTTCTTTACTGTATCCCTCACTCCCACACATTGACGAATTCACACGGAAATTCCGTCGCTATGAAATACGAGTACTATGAGTTCTATGACATTTCCTTCTTAATCGAGTAACATTTCTATGGAAACGACAGGATTTTCTTTTGGGATACGACAATCTCATTTCCGATCCACTAATCCTTCTTTACTGCATCCCTCACTCCCACACATTGACGTATTCACACGGAAATTCCGTCGCTATGAAAAACGAGTACTATGTGTTCTAAGACATTTCCTACTAAATCGAGTAACGTTCCTATGGAAACGACAGGATTTTCTTTTGGGATACGACAATCTCATTTCCGATCCACTAATCCTTCTTTACCTCATCCCTCACTCCCACACATTGACGAATTCACACGGAAATTGCGTCGCTATGAATTACGAGTACTATGTGTTCTAAGACATTTCCTTCTAATTCGAGTAACGTTTCTATCGAAACGACAGGATTTTCTTTTGGGATACGACAATCACATTTCCGATCCACTAAACCTTCTTTACTGCATCCCTCACTCCCACACATTGACGAATTCACACGGAAATTCCGTCGCTATGAAATACGAGTACTATGAGTTCTAAGACATTTCCATCTAAATCGAGTAACGTTTCTATGGAAACGACAGGATTTTCTTTTGGGATACGACAATCTCATTTCCAATCCACTAATCCTTCTTTACTGCATCCCTCACTCCCACACATTGACGAATTCACACGGAAATTCCGTCGCAATGAAATACGAGTACTATGTGTTCTAAGACATTTACTTCTAAATCGAGTAACGTTTCTATGGAAACGACAGGACTTTCTTTTGGGATACGACAATCACATTTCCGATCCACTAATCCTTCTTTACTGCATCCCTCACTCCCAAACATTGACGAATTCACACGGAAATTCCGTCGCTATGAAATACTATGTGTTCCAAGACATTTCCTTCCAAATCGAGTAACGATTCTATGGAAACGACAGGATTTTCTTTTGGGATACGACAAACTCATTTCCGATCCACTAATCCTTCTTTACTGCATCCCTCACTCCCACACATTGACGAATCCACACGGAAATTCCGTCGCTATGAAATAAGAGTACTATGTGTTCTATGACATTTCCGTCTAAATCGAGTAACGTTTCTATGGAAACGACAGGATTTTCTTTTGGGATACGACAATCACATTTCCGAACCACTAATCCTTCTTTACTGCATCCCTCACTCCCACACATTGACGAATTCACACGGAAATTCCGTCGCTATGAATTACTATGGGTTCTATGACTTCTCCTTCTAAATCAAGTAACGTTTCTATGGAAAGGACAGGACTTTTGTTTGGGATACGACAATCTCATTTCCGATCCACTAATCCTTCTTTACTGCATCCCTCACTCCCAAACATTGACGAATTCACACGGAAATTGCGTCGCTATGAAATATTATGTGTTCTAAGACATTTCCTTCTAAATCGAGTAACGTTTCTATGGAAACGACAGGATTTTTCTTTGGGATACGACAATCTCATTTCCGATCCACTAACCCTTCTTTACTGCATCCCTCACTCCCAAACATTGACGAATTCACACGGAAATTGCGTCGCTATGAAATACGAGTACTATGTGTTCTAAGACATTACCTTCTAAATCGAGTAACGTTTCTATGGAAACGACAGGATTTTCTTTTGGGATACGACAATCACATTTCCGATCCACTAATCCTTCTTTACTGCATCCCTCACTCCCAAACATTGACGAATTCACACGGAAATTCCGTCGCTATGAAATACGGGTACTATGTGTTCTAAGACATTTCCTTCTAAATCGAGTAACGTTTCTATGGAAACGACAGGATTTTCTTTTGGGATACGACAATCACATTTCCGATCCACTAATCCTTCTTTACTGCATCCCTCACTCCCACACATTGACGAATTCACACGGAAATTCCGTCGCAATGAAATACGAGTACTATGTGTTCTAAGACATTTACTTCTAAATCGAGTAACGTTTCAATGGAAACGACAGGATTTTCTTTTGGGATACGACAATCACATTTCCGATCCACTAATCCTTCTTTACTGCATCCCTCACTCCCAAACATTGACGAATTCACACGGAAATTCCGTCGCTATGAAATACTATGTGTTCCAAGACATTTCCTTCCAAATCGAGTAACGTTTCTATGGAAACGACAGGATTTTCTTTTGGGATACGACAATCTCATTTCCGATCCATTAATCCTTCTTTACTGCATCCCTCACTCCCACACATTGACGAATTCACACGGAAATTGCGTCGCTATGAAATACTATGTGTTCTAAGACATTTCCTTCTAAATCGAGTAACGTTTCTATAGAAACGACAGGATTTTCTTTTGGGATACGACAATCACATTTCCGATCCACTAATCCTTCTTTACTGCATCCCTCACTCCCAAACATTGACGAATTCACACGGAAATTGCGTCGCTATGAAATACTATGTGTTCCAAGACATTTCCTTCTAAATCGAGTAACGTTTCTATGGAAACGACAGGATTTTCTTTTGGGATACGACAATCTCATTTCCGATCCAGTAATCCTTTTTTACTGCATCCCTCACTCCCACACATTGACGAATTCATACGGAAATTCCGTCGCTATGAAATACGAGTACTATGTGTTCTAAGACAATTCCTTCTAAATCGAGTAACGCTTCTATGGAAACGACAGGATTTTCTTTTGGGATACGACAATCACATTTCCGATCCACTAATCCTTCTTTACTGCATCCCTCACTCCCAAACATTGACGAATTCACACGGAAATTGCGTCGCTATGAAATACTGTGTGTTCTAAGACATTTCCTTCTAAATCGAGTAACGTTTCTATGGAAACGACAGGATTTTCTTTTGGGATACGACAATCTCATTTCCGATCCACTAATCCTTCTTTACTGCATCCCTCACTCCCACACATTGACGAATTCACACGGAAATTGCGTCGCTATGAAATACGAGTACTATGTGTTCTAAGCCATTTCCTTCTTAATCGAGTAACGTTTCTATGGAAACGACAGGATTTTCTTTTGGGATACGACAATCACATTTCCGATCCACTAGTCCTTCTTTACTGTATCCCTCACTCCCACACATTGACGAATTCACACGGAAATTCCGTCGCTATGAAATACGAGTACTATGAGTTCTAAGACATTTCCTTCTAAATCGAGTAACGTTTCTATGGAAACGACAGGATTTTCTTTTGGGATACGACAATCTCATTTCCGATCCACTAATCCTTCTTTACTGCATCCCTCACTCCCACACATTGACGAATTCACACGGAAATTCCGTCGCTATGAAAAACGAGTACTATGTGTTCTAAAACATTTCCTTCTAAATCGAGTAACGTTCCTATGGAAACGACAGGATTTTCTTTTGGGATTCGACAATCACATTTCCGATCCACTAATTCTTCTTTACTGCATCCCTCACTCCCAAACATTGACGAATTCAAACGGAAATTGCGTCGCTATGAAATACTATGTGTTCTAAGACATTTCCTTCCAAATCGAGTAACGTTTCTATGGAAACGACAGGATTTTCGTTTGGGATACGACAATCTCATTTCCGATCCACTAATCCTTCTTTACTGCATCCCTCACTCCCACACATTGACGAATTCACACGGAAATTGCGTCGCTATGAAATACTATGTGTTCTAAGACATTTCCTTCTAAATCGAGTAACGTTTCTATGGAAACGACAGGATTTTCTATTGGGATACGACAATCACATTTATGAACCACTAATCCTTCTTTACTGCATCCCTCACTCCCAAACATTGACGAATTCACACGGAAATTGCGTCGCTATGAAATACGAGTACTATGTGTTCTAAGACATTTCCTTTTAAATCGAGTAACGTTTCTATGGAAACGACAGGATTTTCTTTTGGGATACGACAATCTCATTTCCGATCCACTAATCCTTCTTTACTGCATCCCTCACCCCCACACATTGACGAATTCACACGGAAATTCCGACGCTATGAAATACGAGTACTATGTGTTCTAAGACAATTCCTTCTAAATCGAGTAACGTTTCTATGGAAACGACAGGATTTTCTTTTGGGATACGACAATCACATTTCCGATCCACTAATACTTCTTTACTGCATCCCTCACTCCCAAACATTGACGAATTCACACGGAAATTGCGTCGCTATGAAATACGAGTACTATGTGTCCTAAGACATTTCCTTCTAAATCGAGTAACGTTTCTATGGAAACGACAGGATTTTCTTTTGGGATACGACAATCTCATTTCCGATCCACTAATCCTTCTTTACTGCATCCCTCACCCCCACACATTGACGAATTCACACGGAAATTCCGTCGCTATGAAATACGAGTACTATGTGTTCTAAGACAATTCCTTCTAAATCGAGTAACGTTTCTATGGAAACGACAGGATTTTCTTTAGGGATACGACAATCACATTTCCGATCCACTAATCCTTCTTTACTGCATCCCTCACTCCCAAACATTGACGAATTCACACGGAAATTGCGTCGCAATGAAATACTATGTGTTCTAAGACATTTCCTTCTAAATCGAGTAACGTTTCTATGGAAACGACAGGATTTTCTTTTGGGATACGACAATCTCATTTCCGATCCACTAATCCTTCTTTACTGCATCCCTCACTCCCACACATTGACGAATTCACACGGAAATTGCGTCGCTATGAAATACGAGTACTATGTGTTCTAAGACATTTCCTTCTAAATCGAGTAACGTTTCTATGGAAACGACAGGATTTTCTTTTGGGATACGACAATCACATTTCCGATCCACTAGTCCATCTTTATTGTATCCCTCACTCCCACACATTGACGAATTCACACGGAAATTCCGTCGCTATGAAATACGAGTACTATGAGTTCTAAGACATTTCCTTCTAAATCGAGTAACGTTTCTATGGAAACGACAGGATTTTCTTTTGGGATACGACAATCTCATTTCCGATCCACTAATCCTTCTTTACTGCATCCCTCACTCCCACACATTGACGAATTCACACGGAAATTCCGTCGCTATGAAAAACGAGTACTATGTGTTCTAAAACATTTCCTTCTAAATCGAGTAACGTTCCTATGGAAACGACAGGATTTTCTTTTGGGATTCGACAATCACATTTCCGATCCACTAATCCTTCTTTACTGCATCCCTCACTCCCAAACATTGACGAATTCAAACGGAAATTGCGTCGCTATGAAATACTATGTGTTCTAAGACATTTCCTTCCAAATCGAGTAACGTTTCTATGGAAACGACAGGATTTTCTTTTGGGATACGACAATCTCATTTCCGATCCACTAATCCTTCTTTAGTGCATCCCTCACTCCCACACATTGACGAATTCACACGGAAATTGGGTCGCTATGAAATACTATGTGTTCTAAGACATTTCCTTCTAAATCGAGTAACGTTTCTATGGAAACGACAGGATTTTCTTTTGGGATACGACAATCACATTTCCGAACCACTAATCCTTCTTTACTGCATCCCTCACTCCCAAACATTGACGAATTCACACGGAAATTGCGTCGCTATGAAATACGAGTACTATGTGTTCTAAGACATTTCCTTTTAAATCGAGTAACGTTTCTATGGAAACGACAGGATTTTCTTTTGGGATACAACAATCTCATTTCCGATCCACTAATCCTTCTTTACTGCATCCCTCCCCCCTACACATTGACGAATTCACACGGAAATTCCGTCGCTATGAAATACGAGTACTATGTGTTCTAAGACAATTCCTTCTAAATCGAGTAACGTTTCTATGGAAACGACAGGATTTTCTTTTGGGATACGACAATCACATTTCCGATCCACTAATCCTTCTTTACTGCATCCCTCACTCCCAAACATTGACGAATTCACACGGAAATTGCGTCGCTATGAAATACGAGTACTATGTGTCCTAAGACATTTCCTTCTAAATCGAGTAACGTTTCTATGGAAACGACAGGATTTTCTTTTGGGATACGACAATCTCATTTCCGATCCACTAATCCTTCTTTACTGCATCCCTCACCCCCACACATTGACGAATTCACACGGAAATTCCGTCGCTATGAAATACGAGTACTATGTGTTCTAAGACAATTCCTTCTAAATCGAGTAACGTTTCTATGGAAACGACAGGATTTTCTTTAGGGATACGACAATCACACTTCTGCGATCCACTAATCCTTCTTTACTGCATCCCTCACTCCCAAACATTGACGAATTCACACGGAAATTGCGTCGCAATGAAATACTATGTGTTCTAAGACATTTCCTTCTAAATCGAGTAACGTTTCTATGGAAACGACAGGATTTTCTTTTGGGATACGACAATCTCATTTCCGATCCACTAATCCTTCTTTACTGCATCCCTCACTCCCACACATTGACGTATTCACACGGAAATTCCGTCGCTATGAAAAACGAGTACTATGTGTTCTAAGACATTTCCTTCTAAATCGAGTAACGTTCCTATGGAAACGACAGGATTTTCTTTTGGGATACGACAATCTCATTTCCGATCCACTAACCCTTCTTTACTGCATCCCTCACTCCCACACATTGACGAATTCACACGGAAATTGCGTCGCTATGAAATACTATGTGTTCTAAGACATTTCCTTCTAAATCGAGTATCGTTTCTATGGAAACGACAGGATTTTCTTTTGGGAGACGACAATCTCATTTCCGATCCACTAATCCTTCTTTACTGCATCCCTCACTCCCAAACATTGACGAATTCACACGGATATTGCGTCGCTATGATATACTATGTGTTCTAAGACATTTCCTTGTAAATCGAGTAACGTTTCTATGGAAACGACAGGATTTTCTTTTGGGATACGACAATCTCATTTCCGATCCACTAACCCTTCTTTACTGCATCCCTCACTCCCAAATATTGACGAATTCACACGGAAATTGCGTCGCTATGAAATACGAGTACTATGTGTTCTAAGACATTACCTTCTAAATCGAGTAACGTTTCTATGGAAACGACAGGATTTTCTTTTGGGATACGACAATCACATTTCCGATCCACTAATCCTTCTTTACTGCATCCCTCACTCCCAAACATTGACGAATTCACACGGAAATTCTGTCGCTATGAAATACGGGTACTATGTGTTCTAAGACATTTCCTTCTAAATCGAGTAACGTTTCTATGGAAACGACAGGATTTTCTTTTGGGATACGACAATCACATTTCCGATCCTCTAAACCTTCTTTACTGCATACCTCACTCCCATACATTGACGAATTCACACGGAAATTCCGTCGCTATGAAATACGGGTACTATGTGTTCTAAGACATTTCCTACTAAATCGAGTAACGTTTCTATGGAAACGACAGGATTTTCTTTTGGGATACGACAATCACATTTCCGATCCACTAATCCTTCTTTACTGCATCCCTCACTCCCACACATTGACTAATTCACACGGAAATTCCGTCGCTATGAAATACGAGTACTATGAGTTCTAAGACATTTCCATCTAAATCGAGTAACGTTTCTATGGTAACGACAGGATTTTCTTTTGGGATACGACAATCTCATTTCCGATCCACTAATCCTTCTTTACTGCATCCCTCACTCCCACACATTGACGAATTCACACGGAAATTCCGTCGCAATGAAATACTATGTGTTCCAAGACATTTCCTTCCTAATCGAGTAACGTTTCTATGGAAACGACAGGATTTTCTTTTGGGATACGACAATCTCATTTCCGATCCACTAATCCTTCTTTACTGCATCCCTCACTCCCACACATTGACGAATTCACACGGAAATTGCGTCGCTATGAAATACTATGTGTTCTAAGACATTTCCTTCTAAATCGAGTAACGTTTCTATGGAAACGACAGGATTTTCTTTTGGGATACGACAATCACATTTCCGATCCACTAATCCTTCTTTACTGCATCCCTCACTCCCAAACATTGACGAATTCACACGGAAATTGCGTCGCTATGAAATACGAGTACTATGTGTTCTAAGACATTACCTTCTAAATTGAGTAACGTTTCTATGGAAACGACAGGATTTTCTTTTGGGATACGACAAACACATTTCCGATCCACTAATCCTTCTTTACTGCATCCCTCACTCCCAAACATTGACGAATTCACACGGAAATTCCGTCGCTATGAAATACGGGTACTATGTGTTCTAAGACATTTCCTTCTAAATCGAGTAACGTTTCTATGGAAACGACAGGATTTTCTTTTGGGATACGACAATCACATTTCCGATCCTCTAAACCTTCTTTACTGCATACCTCACTCCCATACATTGACGAATTCACACGGAAATTCCGTCGCTATGAAATACGGGTACTATGTGTTCTAAGACATTTCCTACTAAATCGAGTAACGTTTCTATGGAAACGACAGGATTTTCTTTTGGGATACGACAATCACATTTCCGATCCACTAATCCTTCTTTACTGCATCCCTCACTCCCACACATTGACTAATTCACACGGAAATTCCGTCGCTATGAAATACGAGTACTATGAGTTCTAAGACATTTCCATCTAAATCGAGTAACGTTTCTATGGTAACGACTGGATTTTCTTTTGGGATACGACAATCTCATTTCCGATCCACGAATCCTTCTTTACTGCATCCCTCACTCCCACACATTGACGAATTCACACGGAAATTCCGTCGCAATGAAATACTATGTGTTCCAAGACATTTCCTTCCTAATCGAGTAACGTTTCTATGGAAACGACAGGATTTTCTTTTGGGATACGACAATCTCATTTCCGATCCACTAATCCTTCTTTACTGCATCCCTCACTCCCACACATTGACGAATTCACACGGAAATTGCGTCGCTATGAAATACTATGTGTTCTAAGACATTTGCTTCTAATTCGAGTAACGTTTCTATGGAAACGACAGGATTTTCCTTTGGGATACGACAATCACATTTCCGATCCACTAGTCCCACTTTACTGTATCCCTCACTCCCACACATTGACGAATTCACACGGAAATTCCGTCGCTATGAAATACGAGTAGTATGAGTTCTAAGACATTTCCTTCTAAATCGAGTAACGTTTCTATGGAAACGACAGGATTTTCTTTTGGGGTACGACAATCTCATTTCCGATCCACTAATCCTTCTTTACTGCATCCCTCAGTCCCACACATTGACGAATTCACACGGAAATTCCGTCGCTATGAAAAACGAGTACTATGTGTTCTAAGACATTTCCTTCTAAATCGAGTAACGTTCCTATGGAAACGACAGGATTTTCTTTTGGGATTCGACAATCACATTTCCGATAAACTAATCCTTCTTTACTGCATCCCTCACTCCCAAACATTGACGAATTCACACGGAAATTGCGTCGCTATGAAATACTATGTGTTCTAAGACATTTCCTTCCAAATCGAGTAACGTTTCTATGGAAACGACAGGGTTTTCTTTTGGGATACGACAATCTCATTTCCGATCCACTAATCCTTCTTTACTGCATCCCTCACTCCCACACATTGACGAATTCACACGGAAATTGCGTCGCTATGAAATACTATGTGTTCTAAGACATTTCCTTCTAAATCGAGTAACGTTTCTATGGAAACGACAGGATTTTCTTTTGGGATACGACAATCACATTTCCGAACCACTAATCCTTCTTTACTGCATCCCTGACTCCCAAACATTGACGAATTCATACGGAAATTGCGTCGCTATGAAATACGAGTACTATGTGTTCTAAGACATTTCCTTCTACATCGAGTAACGTTTCTATGGAAACGACAGGGTTTTCTTTTGGGATACGACAATCTCATTTCCGATCCACTAATCCATCTTTACTGCATCCCTCACTCCCACACATTGACGAATTCACACGGAAATTGCGTTGCTATGAAATACTATGTGTTCTAAGACATTTCCGTCTAAATCGAGTAACGTTTCTATGGAAACGACTGGATTTTCTTTTGGGATACGACAATCACATTTCCGAACCACTAATCCTTCTTTACTGCTTCCCTCACTCCCACACATTGACGAATTCACACGGAAATTCCGTCGCTATGAATTACTATGGGTTCTATGACTTCTCCTTCTAAATCAAGTAACGTTTCTATGGAAACGACAGGACTTTTGTTTGGGATACGACAATCTCATTTCCGATCCACTAATCCTTCTTTACTGCATCCCTCACTCCCAAACATTGACGAATTCACACGGATATTGCGTCGCTATGATATACTATGTGTTCTAAGACATTTCCTTCTAAATCGAGTATCGTTTCTATGGAAACGACAGGATTTTCTTTTGGGATACGACAATCTCATTTCCGATCCACTAACCCTTCTTTACTGCATCCCTCACTCCCAAACATTGACGAATTCACACGGAAATTGCGTTGCTATGAAATACGAGTACTATGTGTTCTAAGACATTACCTTCTAAATCGAGTAACGTTTCTATGGAAACGACAGGATTTTCTTTTGGGATACGACAATCACATTTCCGATCCACTAATCCTTCTTTACTGCATCCCTCACTCCCAAACATTGACGAATTCACAAGGAAATTCCGTCGCTATGAAATACGGGTACTATGTGTTCTAAGACATTTCCTTCTAAATCGAGTAACGTTTCTATGGAAACGACAGGATTTTCTTTTGGGATACGACAATCACATTTCCGATCCTCTAAACCTTCTTTACTGCATACCTCACTCCCATACATTGACGAATTCACACGGAATTCCGTCGCTATGAAATACGGGTACTATGTGTTCTAGACATTTCCTTCTAAATCGAGTAACGTTTCTATGGAAACGACAGGATTTTCTTTTGGGATACGACAATCACATTTCCGATCCACTAATCCTTCTTTACTGCATCCCTCACTCCCACACATTGACGAATTCACACGGAAATTCCGTCGCAATGAAATACGAGTACTATGTGTTCTAAGACATTTACTTCTAAATCGAGTAACGTTTCTATGGAAACGACAGGATTTTCTTTTGGGATACGACAATCACATTTCCGATCCACTAATCCTTCTTTACTGCATCCCTCACTCCCAAACATTGACGAATTCACACGGAAATTCCGTCGCTATGAAATACTATGTGTTCCTAGACATTTCCTTCCTAATCGAGTAACGTTTCTATGGAAACGACAGGATTTTCTTTTGGGATACGACAATCTCATTTCCGATCCACTAATCCTTCTTTACTGCATCCCTCACTCCCACACATTGAGGAATTCACACGGAAATTGCGTCGCTATGAAATACTATGTGTTCTAAGACATTTCCTTCTAAATCGAGTAACGTTTCTATGGAAACGACAGGATTTTCTTTTGGGATACGACAATCACATTTCCGATCCACTAATCCTTCTTTACTGCATCCCTCACTCCCAAACATTGACGAATTCACACGGAAATTGCGTCGCTATGAAATACTATGTGTTCCAAGACATTTCCTTCTAAATCGAGTAACGTTTCTATGGAAACGACAGGATTTTCATTTGGGATACGTCAATCTCATTTCCGATCCACTAATCCTTCTTTACTGCATCCCTCACTCCCACACATTGACGAATTCATACGGAAATTCCGTCGCTATGAAATACGAGTACTATGTGTTCTAAGACAGTTCCTTCTAAATCGAGTAACGCTTCTATGGAAACGACAGGATTTTCTTTTGGGATACGACAATCACTTTTCCGATCCACTAATCCTTCTTTACTGCACCCCCTCACTCCCAAACATTGACGAATTCACACGGAAATTGCGTCGCTATGAAATACAATGTGTTCTAAGACATTTCCTTCTAAATCGAGTAACGTTTCTATGGAAACGACAGGATTTTCTTTTGGGATACGGCAATCTCATTTCCGATCCACTAATCCTTCTTTACTGCATCCCTCACTCCAACACATTGACGAATTCACACGGAAATTGCGTCGCTATGAAATACAAGTACTATGTGTTCTAAGACATTTCCTTCTAAATCGAGTAACGTTTCTATGGAAACGACAGGATTTTCTTTTGGGATACGACAATCACATTTCCGATCCACTAGTCCTACTTTACTGTATCCCTCACTCCCACACATTGACGAATTCACACGGAAATTCCGTCGCTATGAAATACGAGTACTATGAGTTCTAAGACATTTCCTTCTAAATCGAGTAACGTTTCTATGGAAACGACAGGATTTTCTTTTGGGATACGACAATCTCATTTCCGATCCACTAATCCTTCTTTACTGCATCCCTCACTCCCACACATTGACGAATTCACACGGAAATTCCGTCGCTATGAAAAACGAGTACTATGTGTTCTAAGACATTTCCTTCTAAATCGAGTAACGTTCCTATGGAAACGACAGGATTTTCTTTTGGGATTCGACAATCACATTTCCGATCCACTAATCCTTCTTTACTGCATCCCTCACTCCCAAACATTGACGAATTCACACGGAAATTGCGTCGCTATGAAATACCTTGTGTTCTAAGACATTTCCTTCCAAATCGAGTAACGTTTCTATGGAAACGACAGGGTTTTCTTTTGGGATACGACAATCTCATTTCCGATCCACTAATCCTTCTTTACTGCATCCCTCACTCCCACACATTGACGAATTCACACGGAAATTGCGTCGCTATGAAATACTATGTGTTCTAAGACATTTCCTTCTAAATCGAGTAACGTTTCTATGGAAACGACAGGATTTTCTTTTGGGATACGACAACCACATTTCCGAACCACTAATCCTTCTTTACTCCATCCCCCACTCCCAAACATTGACGAATTCATACGGAAATTGCGTCGCTATGAAATACGAGTACTATGTGTTCTATGACATTTCCTTCTACATCGAGTAACGTTTCTATGGAAACGACAGGGTTTTCTTTTGGGATACGACAATCTCATTTCCGATCCACTAATCCATCTTTACTGCATCCCTCACTCCCACACATTGACGAATTCACACGGAAATTGCGTCGCTATGAAATACTATGTGTTCCAAGACATTTCCTTCTAAATCGAGTAACGTTTCTATGGAAACGACAGGATTTTCTTTTGGGATACGTCAATCTCATTTCCGATCCACTAATCCTTCTTTACTGCATCCCTCACTCCCACACATTGACGAATTCATACGGAAATTCCGTCGCTATGAAATACGAGTACTATGTGTTCTAAGACAGTTCCTTCTAAATCGAGTAACGCTTCTATGGAAACGACAGGATTTTCTTTTGGGATACGACAATCACTTTTCCGATCCACTAATCCTTCTTTACTGCACCCCCTCACTCCCAAACATTGACGAATTCACACGGAAATTGCGTCGCTATGAAATACTGTGTGTTCTAAGACATTTCCTTCTAAATCGAGTAACGTTTCTATGGAAACGACAGGATTTTCTTTTGGGATACGACAATCTCATTTCCGATCCACTAATCCTTCTTTACTGCATCCCTCACTCCAACACATTGACGAATTCACACGGAAATTGCGTCGCTATGAAATACAAGTACTATGTGTTCTAAGACATTTCCTTCTAAATCGAGTAACGTTTCTATGGAAACGACAGGATTTTCTTTTGGGATACGACAATCACATTTCCGATCCACTAGTCCTACTTTACTGTATCCCTCACTCCCACACATTGACGAATTCACACGGAAATTCCGTCGCTATGAAATACGAGTAGTATGAGTTCTAAGACATTTCCTTCTAAATCGAGTAACGTTTCTATGGAAACGACAGGATTTTCTTTTGGGATACGACAATCTCATTTCCGATCCACTAATCCTTCTTTATTGCATCCCTCACTCCCACACATTGACGAATTCACACGGAAATTCCGTCGCTATGAAAAACGAGTACTATGTGTTCTAAGACATTTCCTTCTAAATCGAGTAACGTTCCTATGGAAACGACAGGATTTTCTTTTGGGATTCGACAATCACATATCCGATCCACTAATCCTTCTTTACTGCATCCCTCACTCCCAAACATTGCCGAATTCACACGGAAATTGCGTCGCTATGAAATACTATGTGTTCTAAAACATTTCCTTCCAAATCGAGTAACGTTTCTATGGAAACGACAGGGTTTTCTTTTGGGATACGACAATCTCATTTCCGATCCACTAATCCTTCTTTACTGCATCCCTCACTCCCACACATTGACGAATTCATACGGAAATTGCGTCGCTATGAAATACGAGTACTATGTGTTCCTATACATTTCCTTCTACATCGAGTAACGTTTCTATGGAAACGACAGGGTTTTCTTTTGGGATACGACAATCTCATTTCCGATCCACTAATCCATCTTTACTGCATCCCTCACTCCCACACATTGACGAATTCACACGGAAATTGCGTCGCTATGAAATACTATGTGTTCTAAGACATTTCCGTCTAAATCGAGTAACGTTTCTATGGAAACGACTGGATTTTCTTTTGGGATACGACAATCACATTTCCGAACCACTAATCCTTATTTACTGCTTCCCTCACTCCCACACATTGACGAATTCACACGGAAATTCCGTCGCTATGAATTACTATGGGTTCTATGACTTCTCCTTCTAAATCAAGTAACGTTTCTATGGAAACGACAGGACTTTTGTTTGGGATACGACAATCTCATTTCCGATCCACTAATCCTTCTTTACTGCATCCCTCACTCCCAAACATTGACGAATTCACACGGATAAGGCGTCGCTATGATATACTATGTGTTCTAAGACATTTCCTTCTAAATCGAGTAACGTTTCTATGGAAACGACAGGATTTTCTTTTGGGATACGACAATCTCATTTCCGATCCACTAACCCTTCTTTACTGCATCCCTCACTCCCAAACATTGACGAATTCACACGGAAATTGCGTCGCTATGAAATACGAGTACTATGTGTTCTAAGACATTACCTTCTAAATCGAGTAACGTTTCTATGGAAACGACAGGATTTTCTTTTGGGATACGACAATCACATTTCCGATCCACTAATCCTTCTTTACTGCATCCCTCACTCCCAAACATTGACGAATTCACACGGAAATTCCGTCGCTATGAAATACGGGTACTATGTGTTCTAAGACATTTCCTTCTAAATCGAGTAACGTTTCTATGGAAACGACAGGATTTTCTTTTGGGATACGACAATCACATTTCCGATCCTCTAAACCTTCTTTACTGCATACCTCACTCCCATACATTGACGAATTCACACGCAATTCCGTCGCTATGAAATACGGGTACTATGTGTTCTAAGACATTTCCTTCTAAATCGAGTAACGTTTCTATGGAAACGACAGGATTTTCTTTTGGGATACGACAATCACATTTCCGATCCACTAATCCTTCTTTACTGCATCCCTCACTTCCACACATTGACTAATTCACACGGAAATTCCGTCGCTATGAAATACGAGTACTATGAGTTCTAAGACATTTCCATCTAAATCGAGTAACGTTTCTATGGAAACGACAGGATTTTCTTTTGGGATACGACAATCTCATTTCCGATCCACTAATCCTTCTTTACTGCATCCCTCTCTCCCACACATTGACGAATTCACACGGAAATTCCGTCGCAATGAAATACGAGTACTATGTGTTCTAAGACATTTACTTCTAAATCGAGTAACGTTTCTATGGAAACGACAGGATTTTCTTTTGGGATACGACAATCACATTTCCGATCCACTAATCCTTCTTTACTGCATCCCTCACTCCCAAACATTGACGAATTCACACGGAAATTCCGTCGCTATGAAATACTATGTGTTCCAAGACATTTCCTTCCTAATCGAGTAACGTTTCTATGGAAACGACAGGATCTTCTTTTCGGATACGACAATCTCATTTCCGATCCACTAATCCTTCTTTACTGCATCCCTCACTCCCACAGATTGACGAATTCACACGGAAATTGCGTCGCTATGAAATACTATGTGTTCTAAGACATTTCCTTCTAAATCGAGTAACGTTTCTATGGAAACGACAGGATTTTCTTTTGGGATACGACAATCACATTTCCGATCCACTAATCCTTCTTTACTGCATCCCTCACTCCCAAACATTGACGAATTCACACGGAAATTGCGTCGCTATGAAATACTATGTGTTCCAAGACATTTCCTTCTAAATCGAGTAACGTTTGTATGGAAACGACAGGATTTTCTTTTGGGATACGTCAATCTCATTTCCGATCTACTAATCCTTCTCTACTGCATCCCTCACTCCCACACATTGACGAATTCATACGGAAATTCCGTCGCTATGAAATACGAGTACTATGTGTTCTAAGACAGTTCCTTCTAAATCGAGTAACGCTTCTATGGAAACGACAGGATTTTCTTTTGGGATACGACAATCACTTTTCCGATCCACTAATCCTTCTTTACTGCACCCCCTCACTCCCAAACATTGACGAATTCACACGGAAATTGCGTCGCTATGAAATACTGTGTGTTCTAAGACATTTCCTTCTAAATCGAGTAACGTTTCTATGGAAACGACAGGATTTTCTTTTGGGATACGACAATCTCATTTCCGATCCACTAATCCTTCTTTACTGCATCCCTCACTCCAACACATTGACGAATTCACACGGAAATTGCGTCGCTATGAAATACAAGTACTATGTGTTCTAAGACATTTCCTTCTAAATCGAGTAACGTTTCTATGGAAACGACAGGATTTTCTTTTGGGATACGACAATCACATTTCCGATCCACTAGTCCTACTTTACTGTATCCCTCACTCCCACACATTGACGAATTCACACGGAAATTCCGTCGCTATGAAATACGAGTAGTATGAGTTCTAAGACATTTCCTTCTAAATCGAGTAACGTTTCTATGGAAACGACAGGATTTTCTTTTGGGATACGACAATCTCATTTCCGATCCACTAATCCTTCTTTATTGCATCCCTCACTCCCACACATTGACGAATTCACACGGAAATTCCGTCGCTATGAAAAACGAGTACTATGTGTTCTAAGACATTTCCTTCTAAATCGAGTAACGTTCCTATGGAAACGACAGGATTTTCTTTTGGGATTCGACAATCACATATCCGATCCACTAATCCTTCTTTACTGCATCCCTCACTCCCAAACATTGCCGAATTCACACGGAAATTGCGTCGCTATGAAATACTATGTGTTCTAAAACATTTCCTTCCAAATCGAGTAACGTTTCTATGGAAACGACAGGGTTTTCTTTTGGGATACGACAATCTCATTTCCGATCCACTAATCCTTCTTTACTGCATCCCTCACTCCCACACATTGACGAATTCATACGGAAATTGCGTCGCTATGAAATACGAGTACTATGTGTTCCTAGACATTTCCTTCTACATCGAGTAACGTTTCTATGGAAACGACAGGGTTTTCTTTTGGGATACGACAATCTCATTTCCGATCCACTAATCCATCTTTACTGCATCCCTCACTCCCACACATTGACGAATTCACACGGAAATTGCGTCGCTATGAAATACTATGTGTTCTAAGACATTTCCGTCTAAATCGAGTAACGTTTCTATGGAAACGACTGGATTTTCTTTTGGGATACGACAATCACATTTCCGAACCACTAATCCTTATTTACTGCTTCCCTCACTCCCACACATTGACGAATTCACACGGAAATTCCGTCGCTATGAATTACTATGGGTTCTATGACTTCTCCTTCTAAATCAAGTAACGTTTCTATGGAAACGACAGGACTTTTGTTTGGGATACGACAATCTCATTTCCGATCCACTAATCCTTCTTTACTGCATCCCTCACTCCCAAACATTGACGAATTCACACGGATATGGCGTCGCTATGATATACTATGTGTTCTAAGACATTTCCTTCTAAATCGAGTAACGTTTCTATGGAAACGACAGGATTTTCTTTTGGGATACGACAATCTCATTTCCGATCCACTAACCCTTCTTTACTGCATCCCTCACTCCCAAACATTGACGAATTCACACGGAAATTGCGTCGCTATGAAATACGAGTACTATGTGTTCTAAGACATTACCTTCTAAATCGAGTAACGTTTCTATGGAAACGACAGGATTTTCTTTTGGGATACGACAATCACATTTCCGATCCACTAATCCTTCTTTACTGCATCCCTCACTCCCAAACATTGACGAATTCACACGGAAATTCCGTCGCTATGAAATACGGGTACTATGTGTTCTAAGACATTTCCTTCTAAATCGAGTAACGTTTCTATGGAAACGACAGGATTTTCTTTTGGGATACGACAATCACATTTCCGATCCTCTAAACCTTCTTTACTGCATACCTCACTCCCATACATTGACGAATTCACACGGAATTCCGTCGCTATGAAATACGGGTACTATGTGTTCTAAGACATTTCCTTCTAAATCGAGTAACGTTTCTATGGAAACGACAGGATTTTCTTTTGGGATACGACAATCACATTTCCGATCCACTAATCCTTCTTTACTGCATCCCTCACTTCCACACATTGACTAATTCACACGGAAATTCCGTCGCTATGAAATACGAGTACTATGAGTTCTAAGACATTTCCATCTAAATCGAGTAACGTTTCTATGGAAACGACAGGATTTTCTTTTGGGATACGACAATCTCATTTCCGATCCACTAATCCTTCTTTACTGCATCCCTCTCTCCCACACATTGACGAATTCACACGGAAATTCCGTCGCAATGAAATACGAGTACTATGTGTTCTAAGACATTTACTTCTAAATCGAGTAACGTTTCTATGGAAACGACAGGATTTTCTTTTGGGATACGACAATCACATTTCCGATCCACTAATCCTTCTTTACTGCATCCCTCACTCCCAAACATTGACGAATTCACACGGAAATTCCGTCGCTATGAAATACTATGTGTTCCAAGACATTTCCTTCCTAATCGAGTAACGTTTCTATGGAAACGACAGGATCTTCTTTTCGGATACGACAATCTCATTTCCGATCCACTAATCCTTCTTTACTGCATCCCTCACTCCCACAGATTGACGAATTCACACGGAAATTGCGTCGCTATGAAATACTATGTGTTCTAAGACATTTCCTTCTAAATCGAGTAACGTTTCTATGGAAACGACAGGATTTTCTTTTGGGATACGACAATCACATTTCCGATCCACTAATCCTTCTTTACTGCATCCCTCACTCCCAAACATTGACGAATTCACACGGAAATTGCGTCGCTATGAAATACTATGTGTTCCAAGACATTTCCTTCTAAATCGAGTAACGTTTGTATGGAAACGACAGGATTTTCTTTTGGGATACGTCAATCTCATTTCCGATCTACTAATCCTTCTCTACTGCATCCCTCACTCCCACACATTGACGAATTCATACGGAAATTCCGTCGCTATGAAATACGAGTACTATGTGTTCTAAGACAGTTCCTTCTAAATCGAGTAACGCTTCTATGGAAACGACAGGATTTTCTTTTGGGATACGACAATCACTTTTCCGATTCACTAATCCTTCTTTACTGCACCCCCTCACTCCCAAACATTGACGAATTCACACGGAAATTGCGTCGCTATGAAATACTATGTGTTCTAAGACATTTCCTTCCAAATCGAGGAACGTTTCTATGGAAACGACAGGGTTTTCTTTTGGGATACGACAATCTCATTTCCGATCAACTAATCCTTCTTTACTGCATCCCTCACTCCCACACATTGACGAATTCACACGGAAATTGCGTCGCTATGATATACTATGTGTTCTAAGGCATTTCCTTCTAAATCGAGTAACGTTTCTATGGAAACGACAGGATTTTCTTTTGGGATACGACAATCACATTTCCGAACCACTAATCCTTCTTTACTGCATCCCTCACTCCCAAACATTGACGAATTCACACGGAAATTGCGTCGCTATGAAATACGAGTACTATGTGTTCTAAGACATTTCCTTCTAAATCGAGTAACGTTTCTATGGAAACGACAGGATTTTCTTTTGGGATACGACAATGTCTTTTCCGATCCACTAATCCTTCTTTGCTGCATCCCTCACCCCCACACATTGACGAATTCACACGGAAATTCCGTCGCTATGAAATACGAGTACTATGTGTTCTAAGACAATTCCTTCTAAACCGAGTAACGTTTCTATGGAAACGACAGGATTTTCTTTTGGGATACGACAATCACATTTCCGATCCACTAATCCTTCTTTACTGCATCCCTCACTCCCAAACATTGACGAATTCACACGGAAATTGCGTCGCTATGAAATACGAGTACTATGTGTCCTAAGACATTTCCTTCTAAATCGAGTAACGTTTCTATGGAAACGACAGGATTTTCTTTTGGGATACGACAATCTCATTTCCGATCCACTAATCCTTCTTTTCTGCATCCCTCACCCGCACACATTGACGAATTCACACGGAAATTCCGTCGCTATGAAATACGAGTACTATGTGTTCTAAGACAATTCCTTCTAAATCGAGTAACGTTTCTATGGAAACGACAGGATTTTCTTTTGGGATACGACACTCACATTTCCGATCCACTAATCCTTCTTTACTGCATCCCTCACTCCCAAACATTGACGAATTCACACGGAAATTGCGTCGCAATGAAATACTATGTGTTCTAAGACATTTCCTTCTAAATCGAGTAACGTTTCTATGGAAACGACAGGATTTTCTTTTGAGATACGACAATCTGATTTCGGATCCACTAATCCTTTTTTACTCCATCCCTCAGTCCCACACATTGACGTACTCACACGGAAATTGTGTCGCTATGAAATACGAGTACTATGTGTTCTAAGACATTTCCTTCTAAATCGAGTAACGTTTCTATGGAAACGACAGGATTTTCTTTTGGGATACGACAATCACATTTCCGATCAATAATCCTCCTTTACTGCATCCCTCACTCCCAAACTTTGACGAATTCACACGGAAATTGCGTCGCTATGAAGTACTATGTGTTCTAAGACATTTCCTTCTAAACCAAGTAACGTTTCTATGGAAACGACAGGATTTTCTTTTGGGATACGACAATCTCATTTCCGAACCACTAATCCTTCTTTACTGCATCCCTCACTCCCCAAACATTGACGAATTCACACGGAAATTGCGTCGCTATGAAATACGAGTACTATGTGTTCTAAGACATTTCCTTCTAAATCGAGTAACGTTTCTATGGAAACGACAGGATTTTCTTTTGGGATACGACAATCTCATTTCCGATCCACTAATCCTTCTTTACTGCATCCCTCACTCCCACACATTGACGAATTCACACGGAAATTCCGTCGCTATGAAATACGTGTACTATGTGTTCTAAGACATTTCCTTCTAAATCGAGTAACGTTACTATGGAAACGACAGGATTTTCTTTTGGGATACGACAATCACATTTCCGATCCACTAATCCTTCTTTACTGCATCCCTCACTCCCACACATTGACGATTTCACACGGAAATTGTGTCGCTATGATATACAAGTACTATGTGTTCTAAGACATTTCCTTCTAAATCGAGTAACGTTTCTATGGGAACGACAGGATTTTCTTTTGGGATACGACAATCACATTTCCGATCCACTAATCCTTCTTTACTCCATCCCTCACTCCCACACATTGACGTACTCACACGGAAATTGTGTCGCTATGAAATACGAGTACTATGTGTTCTAAGACATTTCCTTCTAAATCGAGTAACGTTTCTATGGAAACGACAGGATTTTCTTTTGGGATACGACAATCACATTTCCGATCCACTAATCCTTCTTTACTGCATCCCTCACTCCCAAACATTGACGAATTCACACGGAAATTGCGTCGCTATGAAATACTATGTGTTCTAAGACATTTCCTTCTCAATCGAGTAACGTTTCTATGGAAACGACAGGATTTTCTTTTGGGATACGACAATCTCATTTCCGATCCACCTATCCTTCTTTACTGCATCCCTCACTCCCACACATTGACGAATTCACACGGAAATTCCGTCGCTATGAAATACGTGTACTATGTGTTCTAAGACATTTCCTTCTAAATCGAGTAACGTTTCTATGGAAACGACAGGATTTTCTTTTGGGAATCGACAATCACATTTCCGATCCACTAATCCTTCTTTGCTGCATCCCTCACTCCCACACATTGACGAATTCACACGGTAATTCCGTCGCTATGAAATACGAGTACTATGTGTTCTAAGACATTTCCTTCTAAATCGAGTAACGTTTCTATGGAAACGACAGGATTTTCTTTTGGGATACGACAATCACATTTCCGATCCTCTAAACCTTCTTTACTGCATACCTCACTCCCATACATTGACGAATTCACACGGAATTCCGTCGCTATGAAATACGGGTACTATGTGTTCTAAGACATTTCCTTCTAAATCGAGTAACGTTTCTATGGAAACGACAGGATTTTCTTTTGGGATACGACAATCACATTTCCGATCCACTAATCCTTCTTTACTGCATCCCTCACTTCCACACATTGACTAATTCACACGGAAATTCCGTCGCTATGAAATACGAGTACTATGAGTTCTAAGACATTTCCATCTAAATCGAGTAACGTTTCTATGGAAACGACAGGATTTTCTTTTGGGATACGACAATCTCATTTCCGATCCACTAATCCTTCTTTACTGCATCCCTCTCTCCCACACATTGACGAATTCACACGGAAATTCCGTCGCAATGAAATACGAGTACTATGAGTTCTAAGACATTTACTTCTAAATCGAGTAACGTTTCTATGGAAACGACAGGATTTTCTTTTGGGATACGACAATCACATTTCCGATCCACTAATCCTTCTTTACTGCATCCCTCACTCCCAAACATTGACGAATTCACACGGAAATTGCGTCGCTATGAAATACTATGTGTTCCAAGACATTTCCTTCTAAATCGAGTAACGTTTGTATGGAAACGACAGGATTTTCTTTTGGGATACGTCAATCTCATTTCCGATCTACTAATCCTTCTCTACTGCATCCCTCACTCCCACACATTGACGAATTCATACGGAAATTCCGTCGCTATGAAATACGAGTACTATGTGTTCTAAGACAGTTCCTTCTAAATCGAGTAACGCTTCTATGGAAACGACAGGATTTTCTTTTGGGATACGACAATCACTTTTCCGATTCACTAATCCTTCTTTACTGCACCCCCTCACTCCCAAACATTGACGAATTCACACGGAAATTGCGTCGCTATGAAATACTATGTGTTCTAAGACATTTCCTTCCAAATCGAGGAACGTTTCTATGGAAACGACAGGGTTTTCTTTTGGGATACGACAATCTCATTTCCGATCAACTAATCCTTCTTTACTGCATCCCTCACTCCCACACATTGACGAATTCACACGGAAATTGCGTCGCTATGATATACTATGTGTTCTAAGACATTTCCTTCTAAATCGAGTAACGTTTCTATGGAAACGACAGGATTTTCTTTTGGGATACGACAATCACATTTCCGAACCACTAATCCTTCTTTACTGCATCCCTCACTCCCAAACATTGACGAATTCACACGGAAATTGCGTCGCTATGAAATACGAGTACTATGTGTTCTAAGACATTTCCTTCTAAATCGAGTAACGTTTCTATGGAAACGACAGGATTTTCTTTTGGGATACGACAATGTCTTTTCCGATCCACTAATCCTTCTTTGCTGCATCCCTCACCCCCACACATTGACGAATTCACACGGAAATTCCGTCGCTATGAAATACGAGTACTATGTGTTCTAAGACAATTCCTTCTAAACCGAGTAACGTTTCTATGGAAACGACAGGATTTTCTTTTGGGATACGACAATCACATTTCCGATCCACTAATCCTTCTTTACTGCATCCCTCACTCCCAAACATTGACGAATTCACACGGAAATTGCGTCGCTATGAAATACGAGTACTATGTGTCCTAAGACATTTCCTTCTAAATCGAGTAACGTTTCTATGGAAACGACAGGATTTTCTTTTGGGATACGACAATCTCATTTCCGATCCACTAATCCTTCTTTTCTGCATCCCTCACCCGCACACATTGACGAATTCACACGGAAATTCCGTCGCTATGAAATACGAGTACTATGTGTTCTAAGACAATTCCTTCTAAATCGAGTAACGTTTCTATGGAAACGACAGGATTTTCTTTTGGGATACGACACTCACATTTCCGATCCACTAATCCTTCTTTACTGCATCCCTCACTCCCAAACATTGACGAATTCACACGGAAATTGCGTCGCAATGAAATACTATGTGTTCTAAGACATTTCCTTCTAAATCGAGTAACGTTTCTATGGAAACGACAGGATTTTCTTTTGAGATACGACAATCTGATTTCGGATCCACTAATCCTTTTTTACTCCATCCCTCAGTCCCACACATTGACGTACTCACACGGAAATTGTGTCGCTATGAAATACGAGTACTATGTGTTCTAAGACATTTCCTTCTAAATCGAGTAACGTTTCTATGGAAACGACAGGATTTTCTTTTGGGATACGACAATCACATTTCCGATCAATAATCCTCCTTTACTGCATCCCTCACTCCCAAACTTTGACGAATTCACACGGAAATTGCGTCGCTATGAAGTACTATGTGTTCTAAGACATTTCCTTCTAAACCAAGTAACGTTTCTATGGAAACGACAGGATTTTCTTTTGGGATACGACAATCTCATTTCCGAACCACTAATCCTTCTTTACTGCATCCCTCACTCCCCAAACATTGACGAATTCACACGGAAATTGCGTCGCTATGAAATACGAGTACTATGTGTTCTAAGACATTTCCTTCTAAATCGAGTAACGTTTCTATGGAAACGACAGGATTTTCTTTTGGGATACGACAATCTCATTTCCGATCCACTAATCCTTCTTTACTGCATCCCTCACTCCCACACATTGACGAATTCACACGGAAATTCCGTCGCTATGAAATACGTGTACTATGTGTTCTAAGACATTTCCTTCTAAATCGAGTAACGTTACTATGGAAACGACAGGATTTTCTTTTGGGATACGACAATCACATTTCCGATCCACTAATCCTTCTTTACTGCATCCCTCACTCCCACACATTGACGATTTCACACGGAAATTGTGTCGCTATGATATACGAGTACTATGTGTTCTAAGACATTTCCTTCTAAATCGAGTAACGTTTCTATGGGAACGACAGGATTTTCTTTTGGGATACGACAATCACATTTCCGATCCACTAATCCTTCTTTACTCCATCCCTCACTCCCACACATTGACGTACTCACACGGAAATTGTGTCGCTATGAAATACGAGTACTATGTGTTCTAAGACATTTCCTTCTAAATCGAGTAACGTTTCTATGGAAACGACAGGATTTTCTTTTGGGATACGACAATCACATTTCCGATCCACTAATCCTTCTTTACTGCATCCCTCACTCCCAAACATTGACGAATTCACACGGAAATTGCGTCGCTATGAAATACTATGTGTTCTAAGACATTTCCTTCTAAATCGAGTAACGTTTCTATGGAAACGACAGGATTTTCTTTTGGGATACGACAATCTCATTTCCGATCCACCTATCCTTCTTTACTGCATCCCTCACTCCCACACATTGACGAATTCACACGGAAATTCCGTCGCTATGAAATACGTGTACTATGTGTTCTAAGACATTTCCTTCTAAATCGAGTAACGTTTCTATGGAAACGACAGGATTTTCTTTTGGGAATCGACAATCACATTTCCGATCCACTAATCCTTCTTTGCTGCATCCCTCACTCCCACACATTGACGAATTCACACGGTAATTCCGTCGCTATGAAATACGAGTACTATGTGTTCTAAGACATTTCCTTCTAAATCGAGTAACGTTTCTATGGAAACGACAGGATTTTCTTTTGGGATACGACAATCTCATTTCCGATCCACTAATCCTTCTTTACTGCATCCCTCACTCCCACACATTGACGAATTCACACGGAAATTCCGTCGCTATGAAATACGTGTACTATGTGTTCTAAGACATTTCCGTCTAAATCGAGTAACGTTACTATGGAAACGACAGGATTTTCTTTTGGGATACGACAATCACATTTCCGATCCACTAGTCCTTCTTTACTGCATCCCTCACTCCCACACATTGACGATTTCACACGGAAATTGTGTCGCTATGATATACGAGTACTATGTGTTCTAAGACATTTCCTTCTAAATCGAGTAACGTTTCTATGGAAACGACAGGATTTTCTTTTGGGATACGACAATCATATTTCCGATCCACTAATCCTTCTTTACTCCATCCCTCACTCCCACACATTGACGTACTCACACGGAAATTGTGTCGCTATGAAATACGAGTACTATGTGTTCTAAGACATTTCCTTCTAAATCGAGTAACGTTTCTATGGAAACGACAGGATTTTCTTTTGGGATACGACAATCACATTTCCGATCCACTAATCCTTCTTTACTGCATCCCTCACTCCCAAACATTGACGAATTCACACGGAAATTGCGTCGCTATGAAATACTATGTGTTCTAAGACATTTCCTTCTAAATCGAGTAACGTTTCTATGGAAACGACAGGATTTTCTTTTGGGATACGACAATCTCATTTCCGATTCACCTATCCTTCTTTACTGCATCCCTCACTCCCACACATTGACGAATTCACACGGAAATTCCGTCGCTATGAAATACGTGTACTATGTGTTCTAAGACATTTACTTCTAAATCGAGTAACGTTTCTATGGAAACGACAGGATTTTCTTTTGGGATACGACAATCACATTTCCGATCCACTAATCCTTCTTTACTGCATCCCTCACTCCCACACATTGACGATTTCACACGGAAATTGTGTCGCTATGAAATACGAGTACTATGTGTTCTAAGACATTTCCTTCTAAATCGAGTAACGTTTCTATGGAAACGACAGGATTTTCTTTTGGGATACGACAATCACATTTCCGATCCACTAATCCTTCTTTACTCCATCCCTCACTCCCACACATTGAGGTACTCACACGGAAATTGTGTCGCTATGAAATACGAGTACTATGTGTTCTAAGACATTTCCTTCTAAATCGAGTAACGTTTCTGTGGAAACGACAGGATTTTCTTTTGGGATACGACAATCACATTTCCGATCCACTAATCCTTCTTTACTGCATCCCTCACTCCCAAACATTGTCGAATTCACACGGAAATTGCGTCGCTATGAAATACTATGTGTTCTAAGACATTTCCTTCTAAATCGAGTAACGTTTCTATGGAAACGACAGGATTTTCTTTTGGGATACGACAATCTCATTTCCGATCCACTAATCCTTCTTTACTGCATCCCTCACTCCCAAACATTGACGAATTCACACGGAAATTGCGTCGCTATGAAATACTATGTGTTCTAAGACATTTCCTTCTAAATCGAGTAACGTTTCTATGGAAACGACAGGATTTTCTTTTGGGATACGACAATCACATTTCCGATCCACTAATCCTTCTTTACTCCGTCCCTCACTCCCAGACATTGACGAATTCACACGGAAATTGCGTCGCTATGAAATACTATGTGTTCTAAGACATTTCCTTCTAAATCGAGTAACGTTTCTATGGAAACGACAGGATTTTCTTTTGGAATACGACAATCATATTTCCGATCCACTAATCCTTCTTTACTGCATCCCTCACTCCCAAACATTGACGAATTCACACGGAAATTGCGTCGCTATGAAAAACTATGTGTTCTAAGACATTTCCTTCTAAATCGAGTAACGTTTCTATGGAAACGACATAATTTTCTTTTGGGATACGACAATCACATTTCCGATCCACTAATCCTTCTTTAGTGCATCCCTCACTCCCACAAATTGACGAATTCACACGGAAATTCCGTCGCTATGAAAACCGAGTACTATGTGTTCTAAGACATTTCCTTCTAAATCGAGTAACGTTTCTATGGAAACGACAGGATTTTCTTTTGGGATACGACAATCACATTTCCGATCCACTAATCCTTCTTTACTGCATCCCTCACTCCCAAACATTGACGAATTCACACGGAAATTGCGTCGCTATGAAATACTATGTGTTCTAAGACATTTCCTTCTAAATCGAGTAACGTTTCTATGGAAACGACAGGACTTTCTTTTTGAAACGACAAACTCATTTCCGATCCACTAATCCCTCTTTACTGCATCCCTCACTCCGACACACTGACGAATTTACATGGAAATTCCGTCGCTATGAAATACGAGTACTATGTGTTCTAAGACATTTCCTTCTAAATCGAGTATCGTTTCTATGGAAACGACAGGATTTTCTTTTGGGATACGACAATCACATTTCCGATCTTCTAATCCTTCTTTACTCCATCCCTCACTCCCACACATTGACGTATTCACACGGAAATTGCGTCGCTATGAAATACTATGTGTTCTAAGACATTTCCTTCTAAATCGAGTAACGTTTCTATGGAAACGACAGGATTTTCTTTTGGGATACGACAATCACATTTCCGATCTTCTAATCCTTCTTTACTCCATCCCTCACTCCCACACATTGACGTATTCACACGGAAATTGTGTCGCTATGAATTACGAGTACTATGTGTTCTAAGACATTTCCTTTTAAATCGAGTAACGTTTCTATGGAAACGACAGGATTTTCTTTTGGGATACGACAATCACATTTCCGATCCACTAATCCCTCTTTACTGCATCCCTCACTCCCAAACATTGACGAATTCACACGGAAATTGCGTCGCTATGAAATACAATGTGTTCAAAGACATTTCCTTCTAAATCGAGTAACGTTTCTACGGAAACGACAGGATTTTCTTTTGGGATACGACAATCTCATTTCCGATCTACTAATCCTTCTTTACTCCATCCCTCACTCCCACACATTGACGTACTCACACGGAAACTGTGTCGCTATGAAATACGAGTACTATGTGTTCTAAGACATTTCCTTCTAAATCGAGTAACGTTTCTATGGAAACGACAGGATTTTCTTTTGGGATACGACAATCACATTTCCGATCCACTAATCCTTCTTTACTGCATCCCTCACTCCCACACATTGTCGAATTCACACGGAAATTCCGTCGCTATGAAATACGAGTACTATGTGTTCTAAGACATTTCCTTCTAAATCGAGTAACGTTTCTATGGAAACGACAGGATTTTCTTTTGGGATACGACAATCTCATTTCCGATCCACTAATCCTTCTTTACTGCATCCCTCACTCCCACACATTGACGAATTCACACGGAAATTCCGTTGCTATGAAATACGAGTACTATGTGTTCTAAGACATTTCCTTCTAAATCGAGTAACGTTTCAATGGAAACGACAGGATTTTCTTTTGGGATACGACAATCACGTTTCCGATCCACTAATCCTTCTTTACTCCATCCCTCACTCCCACACATTGACGTACCCACACGGAAATTGTGTCGCTATGAAATACGAGTACTATGTGTTCTAAGACATTTCCTGCTAAATCGAGTAACGTTTCTATGGAAACGACAGAATTTTCTTTTGGAATACGACAATCGCATTTCCGATCCACTAATCCTTCTCTACTGCATCCCTCACTCCCAAACATTGGCGATTTCACACGGAAATTGCGTCGCTATGAAATACTATGTGTTCTAATACATTTCCTTCTAAATCGAGTAACGTTTCTATGGAAACGACAGGATTTTCTTTTGGGATACGACATTCACATTTCCGATCCACTAATCCTTCTTCACTGCATCCCTCACTCCCACACATTGACGAATTCACACGGAAATTGAGTCGCTATGAAATACTATGTGTTCTAAGACATTTCCTTCTAAATCGAGTAACGTTTCTATGGAAACGACAGGATTTTCTTTTGGGATACGACAATCACATTTCCAATCCACTAATCCTTCTTTACTGCATCCCTCACTCCCACACATTGACCAATTCACACGGAAATTGCGTCGCTATGAAATACTATTTGTTCTAAGACATTTCCTTCTAAATCGAGTAACGTTTCTATGGAAACGACAGGATTTTCTTTTGGGATACGACAATCTCATTTCCGATCCACTAATCCTTCTTTTCTGCATCCCTCACTCCCACACATTGACGAATTCACACGGAAATTCCGTCGCTATGATATACAAGTACTATGTGTTCTAAGACATTTCTTTCTAAATCGAGTATCGTTTCTATGGAAACGACAGGATTTTCTTTTGGGATACGACAATCACATTTCCGATCCACTAATCCTTCTTTACTGCATCCTTCACTCCCAAACATTGACAAATTCACACGGAAATTGCGTCGCTATGAAATACTATGTGTTCTAAGACATTTCCTTCTAAATCGAGTAACGTTTCTATGGAAACGACAGGATTTCCTTTTGGGATACGACAATCTCATTTCCGATCCACTAATCCTTCTTTACTGCATCCCTCACTCCCACACATTGACGAATTCACACGGAAATTCCGTCGCTATGAAATAAGAGTACTATGTGTTCTAAGACATTTCCTTCTAAATCGAGTAACGTTTTTATGGAAACGACAGGATTTTCTTTTGGGATACGACAATCACATTTCCGATCCACTAATCCTCCTTTACTGCATCCCTCACTCCCAAACATTGACGAATTCACACGGAAATTGCGTCGCTATGAAATACTATGTGTTCTAAGACATTTCCTTCTAAATCGAGTAACGTTTCTATGGAAACGACAGGATTTTCTTTTGGGATACGACAATCTCATTTCCGATCCACTAATCCTTCTTTACTCCATCCCTCACTCCCACACATGGACGTACTCACACGGAAACTGTGTCGCTATGAAATACGAGTACTATGTGTTCTAAGACATTTCCTTCTAAATCGAATAACGTTTCTATGGAAACGACAGGATTTTCTTTTGGGATACGACATTCACATTTCCGATCCACTAATCCTTCTTTACTGCATACCTCACTCCCACACATTGACGAATTCACACGGAAATTCCATCGCTATGAAATACGAGTACTACGTGTTCTAAGACATTTCCTTCTAAATCGAGTAACGTTTCTATGGAACGACAGGATTTTCTTTTGGTATACGACAATCTCATTTCTGATCCACTAATCCTGCTTTACTGCATCCCTCACTCCCACACATTGACGAATTCGCACGGAAACTCCGTTGCTATGAAATACGAGTACTATGTGTTCTAAGACATTTCCTTCTAAATCGAGTAACGTTTCTATGGAAACGACAGGATTTTCTTTTGGGATACGACAATCACATTTCCGATCCAGTAATCCTTCTTTACTCCATCCCTCACTCCCACACATTGACGTACTCACACGGAAATTGTGTCGCTATGAAATACGAGTACTATGTGTTCTAAGACATTTCCTTCTAAATCGAGTACGTTTCTATGGAAACGACAGGATTTTCTTTTGGAATACGACTATCACATTTCCGATCCACTAATCCTTCTTTACTGCATCCCTCACACCCAAACATTGACGAATTCACACGGAAATTGCGTCGCTATGAAATACTATGTGTTCTAAGACATTTCCTTCTAAATCGAGTAACGTTTCTATGGAAACGACAGGATTTTCTTTTGGGATACGACAATCTCATTTCCGATTCACCTATCCTTCTTTACTGCATCCCTCACTCCCACACATTGACGAATTCACACGGAAATTCCGTCGCTATGAAATACGTGTACTATGTGTTCTAAGACATTTCCTTCTAAATCGAGTAACGTTTCTATGGAAACGACAGGATTTTCTTTTGGGATACGACAATTACATTTCCGATCCACTAATCCTTCTTTACTGCATCCCTCACTCCCACACATTGACGATTTCACACGGAAATTGTGTCGCTATGAAATACGAGTACTATGTGTTCTAAGACATTTCCTTCTAAATCGAGTAACGTTTCTATGGAAACGACAGGATTTTCTTTTGGGATACGACAATCACATTTCCGATCCACTAATCCTTCTTTACTCCATCCCTCACTCCCACACATTGAGGTACTCACACGGAAATTGTGTCGCTATGAAATACGAGTACTATGTGTTCTAAGACATTTCCTTCTAAATCGAGTAACGTTTCTGTGGAAACGACAGGATTTTCTTTTGGGATACGACAATCACATTTCCGATCCACTAATCCTTCTTTACTGCATCCCTCACTCCCAAACATTGTCGAATTCACACGGAAATTGCGTCGCTATGAAATACTATGTGTTCTAAGACATTTCCTTCTAAATCGAGTAACGTTTCTATGGAAACGACAGGATTTTCTTTTGGGATACGACAATCTCATTTCCGATCCACTAATCCTTCTTTACTGCATCCCTCACTCCCAAACATTGACGAATTCACACGGAAATTGCGTCGCTATGAAATACTATGTGTTCTAAGACATTTCCTTCTAAATCGAGTAACGTTTCTATGGAAACGACAGGATTTTCTTTTGGGATACGACAATCACATTTCCGATCCACTAATCCTTCTTTACTCCATCCCTCACTCCCAGACATTGACGAATTCACACGGAAATTGCGTCGCTATGAAATACTATGTGTTCTAAGACATTTCCTTCTAAATCGAGTAACGTTTCTATGGAAACGACAGGATTTTCTTTTGGAATACGACAATCATATTTCCGATCCACTAATCCTTCTTTACTGCATCCCTCACTCCCAAACATTGACGAATTCACACGGAAATTGCGTCGCTATGAAAAACTATGTGTTCTAAGACATTTCCTTCTAAATCGAGTAACGTTTCTATGGAAACGACATAATTTTCTTTTGGGATACGACAATCACATTTCCGATCCACTAATCCTTCTTTAGTGCATCCCTCACTCCCACAAATTGACGAATTCACACGGAAATTCCGTCGCTATGAAAACCGAGTACTATGTGTTCTAAGACATTTCCTTCTAAATCGTGTAACGTTTCTATGGAAACGACAGGATTTTCTTTTGGGATACGACAATCACATTTCCGATCCACTAATCCTTCTTTACTGCATCCCTCACTCCCAAACATTGACGAATTCACACGGAAATTGCGTCGCTATGAAATACTATGTGTTCTAAGACATTTCCTTCTAAATCGAGTAACGTTTCTATGGAAACGACAAGACTTTCTTTTTGAAACGACAAACTCATTTCCGATCCACTAATCCCTCTTTACTGCATCCCTCACTCCGACACACTGACGAATTTACATGGAAATTCCGTCGCTATGAAATACGAGTACTATGTGTTCTAAGACATTTCCTTCTAAATCGAGTATCGTTTCTATGGAAACGACAGGAGTTTCTTTTGGGATACGACAATCACATTTCCGATCTTCTAATCCTTCTTTACTCCATCCCTCACTCCCACACATTGACGTATTCACACGGAAATTGCGTCGCTATGAAATACTATGTGTTCTAAGACATTTCCTTCTAAATCGAGTAACGTTTCTATGGAAACGACAGGATTTTCTTTTGGGATACGACAATCACATTTCCGATCTTCTAATCCTTCTTTACTCCATCCCTCACTCCCACACATTGACGTATTCACACGGAAATTGTGTCGCTATGAAATACGAGTACTATGTGTTCTAAGACATTTCCTTTTAAATCGAGTAACGTTTCTATGGAAACGACAGGATTTTCTTTTGGGATACGACAATCACATTTCCGATCCACTAATCCCTCTTTACTGCATCCCTCACTCCCAAACATTGACGAATTCACACGGAAATTGCGTCGCTATGAAATACTATGTGTTCAAAGACATTTCCTTCTAAATCGAGTAACGTTTCTATGGAAACGACAGGATTTTCTTTTGGGATACGACAATCTCATTTCCGATCTACTAATCCTTCTTTACTCCATCCCTCACTCCCACACATTGACGTACTCACACGGAAACTGTGTCGCTATGAAATACGAGTACTATGTGTTCTAAGACATTTCCTTCTAAATCGAATAACGTTTCTATGGAAACGACAGGATTTTCTTTTGGGATACGACATTCACATTTCCGATCCACTAATCCTTCTTTACTGCATACCTCACTCCCACACATTGACGAATTCACACGGAAATTCCATCGCTATGAAATACGAGTACTACGTGTTCTAAGACATTTCCTTCTAAATCGAGTAACGTTTCTATGGAACGACAGGATTTTCTTTTGGTATACGACAATCTCATTTCTGATCCACTAATCCTGCTTTACTGCATCCCTCACTCCCACACATTGACGAATTCGCACGGAAACTCCGTTGCTATGAAATACGAGTACTATGTGTTCTAAGACATTTCCTTCTAAATCGAGTAACGTTTCTATGGAAACGACAGGATTTTCTTTTGGGATACGACAATCACATTTCCGATCCAGTAATCCTTCTTTACTCCATCCCTCACTCCCACACATTGACGTACTCACACGGAAATTGTGTCGCTATGAAATACGAGTACTATGTGTTCTAAGACATTTCCTTCTAAATCGAGTACGTTTCTATGGAAACGACAGGATTTTCTTTTGGAATACGACTATCACATTTCCGATCCACTAATCCTTCTTTACTGCATCCCTCACACCCAAACATTGACGAATTCACACGGAAATTGCGTCGCTATGAAATACTATGTGTTCTAAGACATTTCCTTCTAAATCGAGTAACGTTTCTATGGAAACGACAGGATTTTCTTTTGGGATACGACAATCTCATTTCCGATTCACCTATCCTTCTTTACTGCATCCCTCACTCCCACACATTGACGAATTCACACGGAAATTCCGTCGCTATGAAATACGTGTACTATGTGTTCTAAGACATTTCCTTCTAAATCGAGTAACGTTTCTATGGAAACGACAGGATTTTCTTTTGGGATACGACAATTACATTTCCGATCCACTAATCCTTCTTTACTGCATCCCTCACTCCCACACATTGACGATTTCACACGGAAATTGTGTCGCTATGAAATACGAGTACTATGTGTTCTAAGACATTTCCTTCTAAATCGAGTAACGTTTCTATGGAAACGACAGGATTTTCTTTTGGGATACGACAATCACATTTCCGATCCACTAATCCTTCTTTACTCCATCCCTCACTCCCACACATTGAGGTACTCACACGGAAATTGTGTCGCTATGAAATACGAGTACTATGTGTTCTAAGACATTTCCTTCTAAATCGAGTAACGTTTCTGTGGAAACGACAGGATTTTCTTTTGGGATACGACAATCACATTTCCGATCCACTAATCCTTCTTTACTGCATCCCTCACTCCCAAACATTGTCGAATTCACACGGAAATTGCGTCGCTATGAAATACTATGTGTTCTAAGACATTTCCTTCTAAATCGAGTAACGTTTCTATGGAAACGACAGGATTTTCTTTTGGGATACGACAATCTCATTTCCGATCCACTAATCCTTCTTTACTGCATCCCTCACTCCCAAACATTGACGAATTCACACGGAAATTGCGTCGCTATGAAATACTATGTGTTCTAAGACATTTCCTTCTAAATCGAGTAACGTTTCTATGGAAACGACAGGATTTTCTTTTGGGATACGACAATCACATTTCCGATCCACTAATCCTTCTTTACTCCATCCCTCACTCCCAGACATTGACGAATTCACACGGAAATTGCGTCGCTATGAAATACTATGTGTTCTAAGACATTTCCTTCTAAATCGAGTAACGTTTCTATGGAAACGACAGGATTTTCTTTTGGAATACGACAATCATATTTCCGATCCACTAATCCTTCTTTACTGCATCCCTCACTCCCAAACATTGACGAATTCACACGGAAATTGCGTCGCTATGAAAAACTATGTGTTCTAAGACATTTCCTTCTAAATCGAGTAACGTTTCTATGGAAACGACATAATTTTCTTTTGGGATACGACAATCACATTTCCGATCCACTAATCCTTCTTTAGTGCATCCCTCACTCCCACAAATTGACGAATTCACACGGAAATTCCGTCGCTATGAAAACCGAGTACTATGTGTTCTAAGACATTTCCTTCTAAATCGTGTAACGTTTCTATGGAAACGACAGGATTTTCTTTTGGGATACGACAATCACATTTCCGATCCACTAATCCTTCTTTACTGCATCCCTCACTCCCAAACATTGACGAATTCACACGGAAATTGCGTCGCTATGAAATACTATGTGTTCTAAGACATTTCCTTCTAAATCGAGTAACGTTTCTATGGAAACGACAGGACTTTCTTTTTGAAACGACAAACTCATTTCCGATCCACTAATCCCTCTTTACTGCATCCCTCACTCCGACACACTGACGAATTTACATGGAAATTCCGTCGCTATGAAATACGAGTACTATGTGTTCTAAGACATTTCCTTCTAAATCGAGTATCGTTTCTATGGAAACGACAGGAGTTTCTTTTGGGATACGACAATCACATTTCCGATCTTCTAATCCTTCTTTACTCCATCCCTCACTCCCACACATTGACGTATTCACACGGAAATTGCGTCGCTATGAAATACTATGTGTTCTAAGACATTTCCTTCTAAATCGAGTAACGTTTCTATGGAAACGACAGGATTTTCTTTTGGGATACGACAATCACATTTCCGATCTTCTAATCCTTCTTTACTCCATCCCTCACTCCCACACATTGACGTATTCACACGGAAATTGTGTCGCTATGAAATACGAGTACTATGTGTTCTAAGACATTTCCTTTTAAATCGAGTAACGTTTCTATGGAAACGACAGGATTTTCTTTTGGGATACGACAATCACATTTCCGATCCACTAATCCCTCTTTACTGCATCCCTCACTCCCAAACATTGACGAATTCACACGGAAATTGCGTCGCTATGAAATACTATGTGTTCAAAGACATTTCCTTCTAAATCGAGTAACGTTTCTATGGAAACGACAGGATTTTCTTTTGGGATACGACAATCTCATTTCCGATCTACTAATCCTTCTTTCCTCCATCCCTCACTCCCACACATTGACGTACTCACACGGAAACTGTGTCGCTATGAAATACGAGTACTATGTGTTCTAAGACATTTCCTTCTAAATCGAGTAACGTTTCTATGGAAACGACAGGATTTTCTTTTGGGATACGACAATCACATTTCCGATCCACTAATCCTTCTTTACTGCATCCCTCACTCCCACACATTGTCGAATTCACACGGAAATTCCGTCGCTATGAAATACGAGTACTATGTGTTCTAAGACATTTCCTTCTAAATCGAGTAACGTTTCTATGGAAACGACAGGATTTTCTTTTGGGATACGACAATCTCATTTCCGATCCACTAATCCTTCTTTACTGCATCCCTCACTCCCACACATTGACGAATTCACACGGAAATTCCGTTGCTATGAAATACGAGTACTATGTGTTCTAAGACATTTCCTTCTAAATCGAGTAACGTTTCAATGGAAACGACAGAATTTTCTTTTGGGATACGACAATCACATTTCCGATCCACTAATCCTTCTTTACTCCATCCCTCACTCCCACACATTGACGTACCCACACGGAAATTGTGTCGCTATGAAATACGAGTACTATGTGTTCTAAGACATTTCCTGCTAAATCGAGTAACGTTTCTATGGAAACGACAGAATTTTCTTTTGGAATACGACAATCGCATTTCCGATCCACTAATCCTTCTCTACTGCATCCCTCACTCCCAAACATTGGCGATTTCACACGTAAATTGCGTCGCTATGAAATACTATGTGTTCTAATACATTTCCTTCTAAATCGAGTAACGTTTCTATGGAAACGACAGGATTTTCTTTTGGGATACGACATTCACATTTCCGATCCACTAATCCTTCTTCACTGCATCCCTCACTCCCACACATTGACGAATTCACACGGAAATTGAGTCGCTATGAAATACTATGTGTTCTAAGACATTTCCTTCTAAATCGAGTAACGTTTCTATGGAAACGAGAGGATTTTCTTTTGGGATACGACAATCACATTTCCAATCCACTAATCCTTCTTTACTGCATCCCTCACTCCCACACATTGACCAATTCACACGGAAATTGCGTCGCTATGAAATACTATTTGTTCTAAGACATTTCCTTCTAAATCGAGTAACGTTTCTATGGAAACGACAGGATTTTCTTTTGGGATACGACAATCTCATTTCCGATCCACTAATCCTTCTTTTCTGCATCCCTCACTCCCACACATTGACGAATTCACACGGAAATTCCGTCGCTATGATATACAAGTACTATGTGTTCTAAGACATTTCTTTCTAAATCGAGTATCGTTTCTATGGAAACGACAGGATTTTCTTTTGGGATACGACAATCACATTTCCGATCCACTAATCCTTCTTTACTGCATCCTTCACTCCCAAACATTGACAAATTCACACGGAAATTGCGTCGCTATGAAATACTATGTGTTCTAAGACATTTCCTTCTAAATCGAGTAACGTTTCTATGGAAACGACAGGATTTCCTTTTGGGATACGACAATCTCATTTCCGATCCACTAATCCTTCTTTACTGCATCCCTCACTCCCACACATTGACGAATTCACACGGAAATTCCGTCGCTATGAAATAAGAGTACTATGTGTTCTAAGACATTTCCTTCTAAATCGAGTAACGTTTTTATGGAAACGACAGGATTTTCTTTTGGGATACGACAATCACATTTCCGATCCACTAATCCTCCTTTACTGCATCCCTCACTCCCAAACATTGACGAATTCACACGGAAATTGCGTCGCTATGAAATACTATGTGTTCTAAGACATTTCCTTCTAAATCGAGTAACGTTTCTATGGAAACGACAGGATTTTCTTTTGGGATACGACAATCTCATTTCCGATCCACTAATCCTTCTTTACTCCATCCCTCACTCCCACACATGGACGTACTCACACGGAAACTGTGTCGCTATGAAATACGAGTACTATGTGTTCTAAGACATTTCCTTCTAAATCGAATAACGTTTCTATGGAAACGACAGGATTTTCTTTTGGGATACGACATTCACATTTCCGATCCACTAATCCTTCTTTACTGCATACCTCACTCCCACACATTGACGAATTCACACGGAAATTCCATCGCTATGAAATACGAGTACTACGTGTTCTAAGACATTTCCTTCTAAATCGAGTAACGTTTCTATGGAACGACAGGATTTTCTTTTGGTATACGACAATCTCATTTCTGATCCACTAATCCTGCTTTACTGCATCCCTCACTCCCACACATTGACGAATTCGCACGGAAACTCCGTTGCTATGAAATACGAGTACTATGTGTTCTAAGACATTTCCTTCTAAATCGGGTAACGTTTCTATGGAAACGACAGGATTTTCTTTTGGGATACGACAATCACATTTCCGATCCAGTAATCCTTCTTTACTCCATCCCTCACTCCCACACATTGACGTACTCACACGGAAATTGTGTCGCTATGAAATACGAGTACTATGTGTTCTAAGACATTTCCTTCTAAATCGAGTACGTTTCTATGGAAACGACAGGATTTTCTTTTGGAATACGACTATCACATTTCCGATCCACTAATCCTTCTTTACTGCATCCCTCACACCCAAACATTGACGAATTCACACGAAAATTGCGTCGCTATGAAATACTATGTGTTCTAAGACATTTCCTTCTAAATCGAGTAACGTTTCTATGGAAACGACAGGATTTTCTTTTGGGATACGACAATCACATTTCCGATCCACTAATCCTTCTTTACTCCATCCCTCTTTCCCAAACATTGACGAATTCACACGGAAATTGCGTCGCTATGAAATACTATGTGTTCTAAGACATTTCCTTCTAAATTGAGTAACGTTTCTATGGAAACGACTGGATTTTCTTTTGGGATACGACAATCTCATTTCAGATCCACTAATCCTTCTCTACTGCATCACTCACTCCCACACATTGACGAATTCACACGGAAATTCCGTCGCTATGATATACGAGTACTATGTGCTCTAAGACATTTCCTTCTAAATCGAGTAACGTTTTTATGGAAACGACAGGATTTTCTTTTGGGATACGACAATCACATTTCCGATCCACTAATCCTTCTTTACTGCATCCCTCACTCCCAAACATTGACGAATTCACACGGAAATTGCGTCGCTATGAAATACTATGTGTTCTAAGACATTTCCTTCTAAATCGAGTAACGTTTCTATGGAAACGGCAGGATTTTCTTTTGGGATACGACAATCTCATTTCCGATCCACTAATCCTTCTTATCTGCATCCCTCACTCCATCACATTGACGAATTCACACGGAAATTCCGTCGCTATGAAATACGAGTACTATGTGTTCTAAGACGTTTCCTTCTAAATCCAGTAACGTTTTTATGGAAACGACAGGATTTTCTTTTGGGATACGACAATCTCATTTCCGATCCACTGATCCTTCTTTACTGCATCCCTCACTCCCAAACATTGACGAATTCACACGGAAATTGCGTCGCTATGAAATACTATGTGTTCTAAGACATTTCCTTCTAAATCGAGTAACGTTTCTATGGAAACGACAGGATTTTCTTTTGGGATACGACAATCTCATTTCCGATCCACTAATCCTCCGTTACTGCATCCCTCACTCCCACACATTGACGAATTCACACGGAAATTCCGTCGCTATGAAATACAAGTACTATGTGTTCTAAGACATTTCCTTCTAAATCGTGTATCGTTTCTATGGAAACGACAGGATTTTCTTTTGGGATACGACAATCACATTTCCGATCCACTAATCCTTCTTTACTGCATCCTTCACTCCCAAACATTGACAAATTCACACGGAAATTGCGTCGCTATGAAATACAATGTGTTCTAAGACATTTCCTTCTAAATCGAGTAACGTTTCTATGGAAACGACAGGATTTTCTTTTGGGATACGACAATCTCATTTCCGATCCACTAATCCTTCTTTACTGCATCCCTCACTCCCACACATTGACGAATTCACACGGAAATTCGGGTGCTATGAAATACGAGTACTATGTGTTCTAAGACATTTCCTTCTAAATCGAGTAACGTTTTTATGGAAACGACAGGACTTTCTTTTGGGATACGACAATCTCATTTCCGATCCACTAATCCTTCTTTACTGCTTCCCTCACTCCCACACATTGACGTACTCACACGGAAACTGTGTCGCTATGAAATACGAGTACTATGTGTTCTAAGACATTTCCTTCTAAATCGAATAACGTTTCTATGGAAACGACAGGATTTTCTTTTGGGATACGACATTCACATTTCCGATCCACTAATCCATCTTTACTGCATACCTCACTCCCACACATTGACGTACTCACACGGAAATTGTGTCGCTATGAAATACGAGTACTATGTGTTCTAAGACATTTCCTTCTAAATCGAATAACGTTTCTATGGAAACGACAGGATTTTCTTTTGGGATACGACATTCACATTTCCGATCCACTAATCCATCTTTACTGCATACCTCACTCCCACACATTGACGAATTCACACGGATATTAGATCGCTATGAAATACGAGTACTACGTGTTCTAAGACATTTCCTTCTAAATCGAGTAACGTTTCTATGGAAACGACAGGATTTTCTTTTGGGATACGACAATCTCATTTCCGATCCACTAATCCTCCTTTACTGCATCCCTCACTCCCACACATTGACGAATTCACACGGAAATTCCGTCGCTATGAAATACAAGTACTATGTGTTCTAAGACGTTTCCTTCTAAATCCAGTAACGTTTTTATGGAAACGACAGGATTTTCTTTTGGGATACGACAATCACATTTCCGATCCAGTAATCCTTCTTTACTCCATCCCTCACTCCCACACATTGACGTACTCACACGGAAATTGTGTCGCTATGAAATACGAGTACTATGTGTTCTAAGACATTTCCTTCTAAATCGAGTACGTTTCTATGGAAACGACAGGATTTTCTTTTGGAATACGACTATCACATTTCCGATCCACTAATCCTTCTTTACTGCATCCCTCACACCCAAACATTGACG